>NC_034413.1:7575744-7633267 GCF_002078875.1 Numida meleagris | reverse complement strand
CCCTCCCCGTGTCCCCAGCTCTTCAGCGCCACAGAGCCTGCCATCCCGTCCATGCTCATGCAGCTTCTGCCTGTTCATATTTTAAAACGTGACAGCTCCCATACTTGCACTCAGGAGCAAGCCAAATTTGCGGCAACAACACGAGGATTGTGAACGGTGCATCACTTTCAGCTTTCTTTTTTTTTTTTTTTTTTTTTGTAATGGAAAGTATATTTCAGGCTGATGCTCTCAACTTTGTGATTCCTACCCTTTGATAAAGACCAACTGGTACGCTGCAGGTAAAATCATGTAACATGTGGCTTTATTTCAACTTTCTCGCCAGAATAATGGAAATAGATTCATTTAAAATACCTTTTTTATATGGCAGGAGGTAATAGACAAAATTTAAAATGTGTCAGAAGGATATTAAAATCTGTTCCGCAATCTTCCTAGAACAGGGAAACGCCAGCACACACCTCTGTGTAAAAGCAACTCTGTGAAAAACAGCTCACCTCCCTTCCCCTGGGGCAAAGAACCCACAGCTCTGCCATGCAAAGTGAATTTTATTAACCCGATTCGGGGTCTGTCATTCAGTTTTCAACACCTTAAAAGCACATACATACATGTCACAGCTAATCCTTTTGATGAACCATGTTTATTCGTGCTTCTCTGAAGGACTCCGTGCAAGTCACCTGCCAATCCACCTCCTTTACAACAACTCGTCACAGCCAAAATCATTAGAAATAGCTTCACATAGCGCTCTTTTTGGATAAATAAATAAATAAACAAGGGCTACAAACTCCGCGTGGGTTTCTGCTGTCCCTTAAGATTAGGAAGTCCTCACAGATTTGTCACAATGTGTAAATGCCACTTGGCACAGTGCCCGTCCCCCCCCCTCAGCCTTGCCTGGCTTCCCAGTGTTAATCTAATTCTAGCAATACAAAGCAATGCTTAGAGCAGGGTTCACCTTACCAGTCAGTAGATAAGCATCTTCTCCATGCTACATCATGAAAGCCTTCTCTACAACCAACATAAGAAAGTACGTACAAAGGGTAACTTATCACCTTGTCTTCCATTTTTCAGGATGAATGCTACTTTTAATCCCTCAGCAACCGTCCAGACCAAACGCAGTAAATGCCACCTTAGACATCTGCCAGGGCATTCCTGTCTGCTTCCTGAAGTAAAAAAGCAAACCAAACTAAATGCTTACCTCAGGTCAGTTCTCAGAAATAGTGTTAAAGGGAATCCCTGTCATTGTGAAAACAGGAAAAAAAAAAAATGTTTTTACCAGGCTTAAATCAGCTTAAATCACATTCCCAAAGGACTTTGTTCTTCCTCAAAAATGAAGCCTTTTGATGCTAGCAAACAAGTATTATTCCTCCCATTTTCTGTACCAAATTTTTAAACGCACAAGGCAAACCCTTCCTAAGTGTATTTCTGATGATCAAAATCCGAATCTTTTGAAAAGCCAGTAATCTTTCATTTCATGACTAAAAATATTTCTCCACTCAACAACTGACATTTCCAGACTTGATGATTTTTAACGCTGGGGAACACCAGAAACCATGAAGAAGCCTACAGTAAAAGACAAAAACAAGAGTCCACATTAAGATAGAAGGCTCAGGAGTAACAGAAAGAGATTACACAGTCAATCCTCTCTACTACACTATTGCCAGCAGGGGATTAAAAAAAAAAAAAAAAGAGAGGGAAAGAAAGAAAGAAAGAAAGAAAGAAAGAAAGAAAGAATAAAAACAACCTTAGGATTAAAGACACATCTGGCAGCACCACTCCTGGGCCTGACCCAGGGTTCCAAAGAGGCTCAGGCAAAGGAGCAGCACAGAGCACTCCAGCTGCAGGCTCCAGGTGGCCTGACCGCTCCAAAGGAAGCGGTCTGTGCAGGAACTGCACACTGTGCCTCCAGCCTGTTCACCTGCTGGTCACTGCTCCCTCACGTACAACAGACAAAATCCCTGTGGCCCTAGAAAGCGCCGCCAAGAGCAGGCAGGTTCACTTCAGTCAAAGTACAATCGCACTGCATGTGACCTAAATTAGATGCAAACAACAACAAAAAATAGGCAGTACTGGGGAAACCACAGCCTCCGTATGTCTGATCCGATTAGTGTCAAGGAAAGGAGAGTGGCTTGGAAATTGGTAGTTATTTACTTTTAATATCTTGACTTTGATTATGTCCATCTTAAAACATCAACACTTATTGTTTCCAAGGAAAGGCACATCTAAAGCAAAGCAGCTGCAAAAAGATGAATCCTGAGTTACCTCCAAGTTACAAGAGGCACACAAAATATGGCACCAGCTGTCCACAACATCTTTTTGGAAGCTTGAACTTAATACAAACATCCTACAAATCATACAAACAAATCTGCTGGTTTCCCCCACAGCAGATAGCAGGGCACTACCAGCAGGTACCTCAGCAAGGCAGGATGCTAGGCCATTTTTAATTCTAACTCATTGCCACAAACACTGGTCACCTGTAGTGTGATAAAGTACATCTTGGGGAATACACTGAGCAAAGGGCACAGCAAGAGGTAATACCAGGAGTCTCTCCATCCTCAGGTGCATTCCGAATGTCAGACAATATAGAGCGCTGTTTTAGCCACAAGCCTGTCCTGAATATCACAGGACACAAACCAAATTCTGCAGCGTCCTACCAACAAAACACAGCTCTCCTGTAAAAATGCCATGGAAATCAGTTAATTAACAACCTAGAAATAATATAATTACAGATTGTAGGACATCTTTAGCACTATGAGCATGTCATCGTATTTACCATTGCTTCCTCTCATCGCATACAAAGAACATGTTTTCACTGCAGTTAGTCTAATTGACTAGCACCAAAATAATCACTTCTCACCTCCACTGATATTTCTGTAAATTATTTTTGCCTTAGAAAAAAACAACCTGAGGAGCCGTGAAGCACATTACATAAAGCAGCTTGAGGCTTTTGTCTGCCTTAACAGCAAAATAACGGTGCTAGAAAAGTGTTACTTCTGCTCCCAAGCAGATTCAGAATCAAATTTCACAAAGAAAAAGAGTGACCCAGTTCAGCAACGTAAAAACATTTTATCTCACTTGCTTCAACGCTTACCTGAAATAACGGTCAGGTGCTACAGCTTGCACTTCAGACGATAAACTGCATAAATGTTTGTTATGATTAACAGAAACAGACAAAGAGAAGGCCAGATTATTGTGGGGAAACTGGCAGAGGTCACTTAAAAGGCAGAGTTCCTACAGCTGAGACTTTGCCCTGAAGTCCTATGAGCTGCGCACTTCAGATGTTTGCACTGTTTCAAGCAGAGGGTCACCAAGCAGCACTGAGAGACTAATAGCCCCACAGTGACATCAGCATCACCAGAATATCAACCCATTTCCAAAGCCATCCCAGAAATACTACATTTGCCTAAGAAAACCACACTGATATCTTCAATTTATTCCTAATACAATCCCTCTCCCTCACCTATGAAACTATAAAAGCTTATTAATGCTGGATAAATTCCGCCATAAAGTGCTTTTTTAGAGCTGTACTAAGTAGCAAAGAGCTGCTTTTGCAGATTTTAACATGTTTCATACTTCCTTTTTGGAAAAAAAGCACCACTATGCCTTCAAAAGCATGAACATACACAAACAGCACACCAGAATTGGGATCCCACAGCCTTCACCCTGTAACAGCTGACAAGTGACTATTCTCAAAACCTTTCCACTTCTCTACAGCTGTTTATAATGAGAGCAAAGA
Organism: Numida meleagris; assembly: GCF_002078875.1. NCBI lineage: Eukaryota > Metazoa > Chordata > Aves > Galliformes > Numididae > Numida > Numida meleagris. Next base: position 7,629,540 of record NC_034413.1, on the reverse strand, counting down.
AACACATCTCTCCAATCCAGCCTGGACAATTAATTAACTGATTCAACAGCAATGCTGCAGCTGCGTTTGCCAAGTTATCATCCTCATGACCATAATTAACACAGAGGAATTTCCAGGGGGAATTGGGCTTGAATGACATCAGTAGCAACAACTAAAGCTCCCAAAGCTTTCACAGCACTTCAGAGCGCACTTCTCAGCCCTCTGAACAATCTTTGTTCTCTCAGTTCGGCTAAAGGCCTCTTGGAGACAGCCAAGGCTCAGGATGTTTTTACTGGACTCAGGAATCAACCAGAAGCCTCTGACCTAAAGCTTTGCTTCGACAATAACAGTGCCTTACATGTACATTCCCTTTATTCACGTTTCTTTTTCTTGCAATGAAAGAACAAGAGGCAAGTCCACAACTAAAACAGTGGAGGGGTGGGGGGGGAAGGGGAAGATTTCTCCCTTCGGCCATCCCTTTGGATTTGTTCAGAAATTCTGCAGTTCAAGCAGGCAAGGACCATAGTGCTTGGCTAAATATACTCAAGCACAGTATTGCTTTGGCCTCCATCTCCCAACATCCACGCTCCCCTGATCTTTACAGCTTTTAACCATGTGTTGTGCACATGGATTCTTGTGCCTCAGGGAAGAATACCAAACACCAGACTGGAACAATATATTATCACAGTAGATTTTTAATGTTTTCATTTTACCTGATGAAGACATTGCCACTTTCGCCCTTGATTAATGTATCAATCCAGTGTGCAAGATATCACAATTCCTCCCACAGCAGCAGTTCCTAATGAAGCAACACAGTTCTCTCTTTTCTAAAATAAATGCAGAGAGGGCATTCTTGACCTTTTACTGCCTAGGTGCTTCTGGAGCAGCCCCCAGCCGCTGTATGGCTCAGCACCAGGCAATGGGAAAGAAGCACTTCTTGCTGCAAGCCAGCCCCAATGTTTGGAAGCAAAGCAGCTAGTGGACTGGGGTGAAAAGATATATCAAGGTAATAAAGTTGTTACGATGAAGGAACAGTCTGTATTCTCTTCTCTCTGAACACCTTCTGACTGTTTGACAGCTTCTTGCTAGAATAATGCAGTAAAAATCCCTTACACCAAGCATTTTTTTAATTCCTCGTTTTACTGGAGAATTACTTGTCCCTTCTTGTCAACACCCAATTGCATCCCCCTGACGAGCCCTTTGGCCAGGTGCTGTGAGCGCCTCAGAAGGCCGTTTGGATACCTGTCTCAGGAGACTTACTCCAGAAATGGTTTGCAGAAACCAAGAAAGTAACAATCTCTCTAAAATATCACCAAGTGCATTTTTTCCTCCCATCTCAGATTCAGTGGCATGGGCAGACGCAGAGCAGTCCCCACTCCAGCAGGTACTGTTAGTCTCATGATTTGTCTTAGGCTCTGCAGGGAAACATCTGTGAGAAGCCATGTGAAAGGGCCTGAAACTGCTGTCCAAAGAAGTGCTCTCAATGGAAACCAAAAAAGACCATGTAAGGCCTGGAAACACAGGTGCACTGATGGGAAATGAGTGATGAGCTACTCGCCCATCCCCAGCAGCACACTCTCCAAGCAATGGCGCCAGGAAGGGTCAAGCAAGCAGGCCCAGTCTTTTTCTCTCTCTTTTTTTTTTTTTAATGTCAAGCCCAAATTGTAAAAAAAAAAAAAATAATAATAATAAGGAAAGCCTCTCTTGGACGAGAAGGCTCAATGGTGACCAACAGCTTGTAGCAATCCTAGCCACGGTGCACAGAAATACTTCTGGGATCCAGATTTCATATCCTGGGTCTGCTCTGGCATCAGCGTAGTCTTTTTGGCCCTGCAGAAAGGACAAAGAACCTGGACCCCTGGGCACAACTGTCCTTCACCCAGAACAGCCTGTCAGAGGCTCCACGCTGCCTTTGCATTTAATCTTGCAGCTGACACTTGAAACTTGAAGCTAAAAGGAATCCCGCAGATGGGATTTGAAGGTCATCCAAACGCAGCTTTAAACCTGCTCTATTTTGTTCCCTAATGTAGCCTTGACACAAGCCTCTGTTTGTAAGTTAGCCTGTTCTTTTTTCCCTCCAAGTTCATGATCTGGTATATCAATTGATGACTGGGCGGGTATGAGCAAAAATACACTTAGTGAGATGTTCCTAGAGATATTTTATTTCAGAACAGTAAAGCTGGAAAACTTGATTTCATCTTTCACCTTAACCTGCTCAACAAAAAACACTTTCCTCTTTTTCCCTATGATCACATGACACTTAATGAGAAATAAGTTTCCATCACAAAATGCTGTGGTAAAAATCTGTTACACCTTTTCAAGACAGTGTGTTAGTGACAGTGTGACACTCCTCGACTACCAAAAAGGTCGAGAAGAACTTGTATTGTTAATTCAAAACTGCTAATTTTTGTACCTCTCTGCACTTGAGCAAAAAGGCTATGTGTTTGCATACAAGGCTGACTACTACTCCAGGCAGAAGATTAGCCCACATCTGCATGACACTTAAATCCTATTTAAGCCTATTCCAAATATCATTAACGTTCTTCTAGCACAAATGAGACAGCGCCACTGTGGATTAGGAAATGGGAGACATGCTTAGAATGCTGGACTAGATGACAGGGAAGGAACAACACAGTATTACTAGGTTATGCTATCACACACGCCTTCTACCCCTCTTGGATATAACGCCTCATCTTACGTATCCTCTCCTATAGCATAACCTCCACCTGCCATCATAGATCATGCTAACTGCCAACACCTAGTGCATAAAATCCTAGAGTTGGAGAGAAGCTGCACGGAAAAAAGCCCGTACTTAGCAGTGGAGTATGGCAAAACTGAGGCCAGGTCTAAGTGGCACCAGTGGTAATGACAGACAAACTTCCCAATTGCAGAACTCAGTGCCTTGCTAAACACACTAACAACAACTTGCCAAAAAGCCTCAGCTATTTTAAAATGCATACCTGCTTAGTAAATCACGTCTCCAGGCTCACTTAGGAAAAAAACTAAGTGACAAATGCTTCTGAAATAAAAGCCCAAAATCTATGATGCAGGCCACTTCACACCACAGACTCCAGCCCAAGTTTGGACCACGTTTAAGCATTGCCACACAAGGCCTCATAGCACCTCATTTATCCCATGTCTCCAACAACCAGTTCTGCTCACTAGGCTGGCACGACACTCCATCAAGCTCTATACTCAAAGGAAAGAAAACTAACTTACAGGTGACAACTGATGGCCATGAAGTGAGAAGTCAAGCTCAAAATGTGCTCCATGACTGCTGTTTTTAATTGCTTTCATTCCACAGTTCACTGATTTTTAGGCATCTGTGATCCACTCAGTCTGAATTCCAGCAATGAACTTTATGATGGTGAATGTAACTCTCAGCAAATGCCTGCTAACTCGATACAATGTGCTTCACTAACACTAGCAGCAGTGTAAACATGTTTCTCACTGTACGATTCTTTACTTGAGCTAAGTGGTGCTTCATCTCCCCTCATTTGCACTTCTTACCATTTCTCCCGTACCAAATCTGAAAGTCCTGTAAATACAGGTGAGGTGATTTTGCAGATCCTAAACATTTCTCAAGGCGGCTGAAAGGAAAGTTGTGCTGCAGCTCCTCACCCCACTGTATGGCAGCCGCTAGGCTCAGCCCTGGGCTCATCTGCACCACAGAGACACTCGTGTCAAGTCCAGAACTGCTCTTCTGGATATCAGGAAAGGCAGAAAACCACTGTGGGCAATCACTTTAAGTACTAAAGAGCTTGATCACCAAATGAGAAAGCACCAATCTAACAAAGTCACTCTTCTGCCTGGTGCATTAAAATCATTAATCCTCAAAGCTTTGTAAAATGGACAAACACAGCTGTTTGTGAGCAGCTGTCTTCAGCAGAGAAACCAGAATCCAAGAGGAAATGAAGTCACAAACTGTTACCTAGAGTATCTGTTGACAAAACAAAGATAGCACTTGAAGTTACAGACTAAAGTTGGAGAAGTTAAGTTACAGAAGAATAAAGCCATTATTCTTCTAAATAAGAGCAGGCATAGCCATCTTTAACTACCCTAAATATCTGTGTCAAGGAAGCTATGACAATCTCTGGTCCTAAAAACGCAATCACAAGGCTAACTGCTAAGTAGAGTCATGAAAATAATATTGTGCCCCACATGGATATGTGCTTGAAACAGAATTAATAAAGGATTTAGGTTCATAACTCAAAGAAGAAAAGAACAGAAGCTGGAGACGTGTAGGCCCATCACTGGCTTTGTGGGAAGTACAAAAAAAAAACAGCTACAGGCTATGAATGTGACCCAGAAGGAAGCTGGGCATCACAATCATAGAAGGAGGAAATCCTCACCAATAATGTTTGTGGAATTGCCTTCAACATCCTTTGCCCAGAAGGCTGATGACAGCATCCATCATTTTCAAGGAAGCAGAAATACTGTTATACAAGGGAGCTTGCCCATTGAATCCAATACCTGTACTCGGTGCACAACTAAAGTCAGTACAAAAAAAAAAAGCAGTAAATCACACAAGGAACTAATAAGGCTGTATTCACTCTCCTCATTCAGAACCATCCCTTTTGGAAAAGCTGGAACAGAGCTACACAGCTACAGCAATGCAAGGTTTGGGCAGATATCCAGGGAATGAGATGCACCCTACATAGAGTATAAAAGTACAGGATGTGCAAACACCAGCTCTGGGCCATCAGCAGGTCGCAAGTGCCCTACAGACCACTACCCAGAAAAAACTGCTTATTAGTTGTTTTAACTCAGGAGCAAAGTACTGGTAACGATCTGATCATCTTCCGTTCACTTGGCCAGCAATTTACCCCAAATATCCCAAGCGTCTTGAGACCAGGTTCCCTCAGAGCTGAGAAAATAAGGCAAAGCTCTTGGTGATCTGCTCAGCAAATGGGATTTTGCTCATTCCGTGGTCTTACACTAGGGTTGAATCTAGCCCCTAGATCCTACACTGCTTCACTTAACATAGCTAACACGTATGACTAAAGCTCTGCTCAGCTCCAGATGGCCAAACGTCAAATGAATTAAAAAAGAACCACTGCCAAATCTCTGCTTAAAAAAAAAAAAAAAAAAAAAATTAAAAAAATGTAAGAATCAAAGAGGGAATGTGAATTCAGCATCAGAAAACATAAAGCAACATGCTGACTTATCCTTTGTGAGTCACTTTTACAAGAAATCTACCTTGTGAAAGATAATGAAAAGATACAAAGGTAACGAAAACATGCAGTCACGCAACAAATCTATCGCCCTAGGTACTGAACAACCTCCCAGCTCTCTTCATCCTGCTGACAGCATTCATGTCATCCAAAACAGAAAGCCACCATGCTCTAGATTAGGAATAAATCCTCCACACCACAACTAGCACACAAGCTATTCCAAAGTAACAGAACAATTAAAACAACAATGCTCAGAAACTGCAGTTTCCTTACAGAATATTGAAGCATAACAAAACAAACAAACTTTGGGCTAGATAAAAGAAATGGGTAACTTGTCTATGGTTCAGCTAACCCAGAAATCACAATTGGCAGCAGCTGATCGACCACACAAAAAAAAATGAATAAAAGCACATATATGCATGCACATGCAATTTGTCGAGTTCCTTGCGTTTCCAGCAGTTTGCCAGCATGGCTGCTGGAATGGCAAAAGAAAAGCTACATACAAAGAGAGCAGGGTTCAGCACAGAAGCAGAAAGGGAGAAAGAAACAGCAATATGTTGATTAACATGCAGACCTGGGACTCAGATCAGTAGGATCAATTTCCAACTTTGCACAACTTCTCTTCCCTGCACTAACCTACATCTGACATCTGTCATATCGCTCTTGAAACAGCCAAAAGTAATTTTCACACCTTCCTTCTAGAACAGCATTATCTCACATGTCCTAGATCAGATAAAGCAGATTGTAGAGGAAATACAGATTTTTACCTAGACTCTTGTAACTGTTAGGGTGAACGATTCCCCAGTGCCTACCTTCACCATCTCACATCGGGAGAATACTTTTTATAAACCAACTGTGTACAATTAACATATTTTTTATATTCCAAAGTATAATTCTACCAATTAAATTTCTAAATAACAATATATTGTTGAGGTTGTCTGTGCTGCCATCATATACTAATGAACGTGCAAGAAAATGTTTTTTTTTCCCCCCAAGAAAGTCCCCAAAATAGGGTTTCAGCTGAACACAGCTGAATACATCCTTTATGTCTCATAAAGCACAGAACCCCAGAAGTTATGAAACACTAATGTGAAAAGAACTTTAAAAAGCTTTGTGCCTTTTCTTCACTGAAGGTGGGATGAATGGTCCCTAAAAACATTACCCTCCTTAACACCTTCCACTGTGTCCCGGTTTCAGCTGGGACAGAATTGATTTTTTTTTCATCATGTCTGGTATGATGCTATGTTATAACTTTAGGAGAGAAACAATGCTGATAACCCACCGTTGTTAGAGTAATTGCTGAGCAGTGCTGTACAGAGCCAAAGCCGTTTCAGTTTCTCAGCTTCTCGTACTGACCTGGCAGTGAGGAGGCTGGGGGGGCAACGAGCTGGGAGGGACAGAAACAGGACAGCTGACCTAAACTGGCCAAAGGGACATTCCATACCATCTGACATCATGTGAAAAAAACTCGAGAACAGTGGGGAGTTGGCGGAGGTGGGCAGCTGCTGCTTGGGGACTGGCTGGGCATTGTTTGGTGGCTGTGAGCAATTGCTTGTGCATCACTTGTTTTGTGTATATAGAGAGAGATAGATAAAATTATCATTACTATTATCCTTTTTTCCTCTTCCTTTTCCAACTTAGTAAATAGTTTTTATCTCAACCCTACATTGTGGGGTTTTTTTTCCCCAATTCTCTCCCGCATCCCACAGTGGAGGCACTGAGCTGCCTACCTGCTGGGTTAACCTGCAACACGCTGCTTCAAGTCATTCCCAAAAGAATCTGACCAATTCATTTCTCTGACTAGCACAAACCTGAAATTACTCTGCTGGCCTCCACACTTATTCTAGATTTACAAAACACAATAAAGCATATTGCTCATCTCCAAAGAGCTCTGCCGCAAAGAAAGACTTTTTGTCAATATGCTCAAACTGCAGTGCATAAAATAAACACTTGTGGTTTCTAAACAGTCATTTGGGCAAGAAATAGATAGAAATAAAAGGCAGGCTAATTATTTTTGAAACACTTAGAGAAGGAAAATCAAATTGCTGTATCTGTTTCACCTTCTGATATTGCAGGGTACGATGCTCAAGTGAAACCAGCAGCATTACCTGACATTTCCAACACATATGAAACAGGAAAATAAGTGTTTTCCAAAAGTTTTCACCTTCAATTTCCCAGTGGAAAATGAATTTGATTCTCAACATTTGTACTCTCAAGTTGAAATGTTAATATTACAAGTAGCATGCTGACAGAATCCACAAATATTAGCAGTAACCAACGTTGGCCGAATCAAATCTGAATTCAAGTTTTCCAGCAGGGTTATCTTGCAATACAGAAATCAAGCCGGCGGGGGCAGCACTGACTCCTGCGACTCCGGTTTCTCTTCCAACGATATCTCCGTAACCCCGATTTCATTTACATGAAGCATACCTTACAAACAGAAATCTCCTTCTTGTATTTACAAAAACAGTTTTGCTCAATTCTGGCTGCACCTATGGGGCCCTTTAGACATGTCCGAAATCACAAAGACATCTTAGAGAATCTCACAATCCATTCATTCCCCGTGAGTTAACACAGAACCTCTGTTGGCATTACGCCTTCCAGTCACTTTACACGGACCAGCTGATGGTGCTACCTAATTGCCCTAGGACATCACTAAAGCCAGATGTTTGAAACTTCAACTTGCAGTGCAAAGCAAACACAGTAAAAAACAAAACAAAACAAAAAAAACCCACAGTAGCAAAGAAGTAACTGTTTATGCAAGGAAAACAGCAGATTGTACTTTCAAGCAGCACCACAGCTGTGTCACTCAGCAGGAGGGGCCCGCAGCAGCGCTGGAGCTGTTCAGCCTCACTGAAGATCAGCTCCCTGCTATGCGAGCACTGAAACATCGCACCACACTCAGTTTTCTGTTTTTCTCCTCAGAAGGCATACATTTGCACACACGTACTCCCTACCCCTGTGCGGTATCACTACAGAAGCACAGCTTCACAGAGGCAGGAGGGAAACCTGAGTGCTGAAATACAGGAGCCGGCAGAGCACAGGCTCCCAGCGCTGTCCATGGAGCACTCAGCTTTCAGGCAGCTATGGGTTTTTCTCAGACCATTACAAACCAGCACTTCCCTCCACTCTCTCCTGAAAAATAATGAAAACATTTTCAGCAATTACACAGAGGCTGCTATGCTGTTTGGGGTGTCCAGGACTCAGTGAAATAAAACCAAGCTTTCTGACATCAGAGCATTAGCTCCTTCCATAACAGAGGTATCCGTAACTCTCCATATGTTCCCTGCTCCCATCTTTTTTTATTCTTTCTTATACTCAAGGCTGGTTCTGGTCCATGCCAGCCCTCCTTCTATCAGTTGGCTCTCTCCTCGCACTGCTTTAGACATTCTTCTTGCTCACTATTCCCAGGTGCCCTTCTACTCTGCTTCCACCCCTCCAGTGCCCACACCCTGTCCTTGACCCCACTGCTCTCAGGACTTCTCAGCCCCTGGGAGAACAGCACAGGAAGCCAACCCAACGAGGGCACACCAAGGCTCAGTCTCAGCCTCTCTTCCTGAGAAAACCGAGTCATAATCTGCAGAAGCAAGAAACACATCTTACTAGGCCTGTACTTCTGGTGGAAGGGTTCAGTCAGAGAAACCAAACATTGTGTAAACCCATTATATGTAACTCAGTTAATCAATCAGGAACAGGAATTGTGTGGACTGGAGCACCAATTACCGTCCTCCGCTCTTCCAAATGGCTGCAAGGAGCTCAGGGGGCTGGAGCTTCTCTGCTGGCTCTCTCTGCAGGCTCCAGAGGCCTTGGCATGTACCCATGCCCACTCGCACACGACCCACCCGTGGCACGTTGCTGGGGTTCCCCCTTCCTGCAGCTCCTTACTTGCAGCTGGCTGCACACAGAATTTGTCTGCACCAGCCGTTCCCTTTGGCATCACTGCCAACAACCTGTGCTAAAAATACCTCACGAGCATCATAAATAGCAAGATGGGAGAATTCAAAATCCCCCTTGAGGCACAGAGTCTTTTTGCTTTTCATAAATACAGAGTGGCAACAATGTACAGAGAATAAAGTGCACGTTATAGCACAGGTCTGCTGGGTCCCCTTGCCGTGCAGAAAGGAAAAATAACAGCTTCCACTGCCTGCTAAAGCTGGCACCAAAAAACAAGAGGAGAAAACTGCTATGGCAAGAAGTCACCAAATCCCCACATCTTGTTTTTGAACATATTTAAGAATAATAACATTCAGAATTTTACTGTAAATCTATCTTATATTCTGTATGAAAACAATCAGTTAACCAGAGCCTCTTTCTCTGAAACACTCCAGCAAATGTGCGTTGCACATCTAAGTACACAAAACATTTTTGCCATTCATCTCAAATATCAAAACATCTGGCAATAGAAAATAGAACAAGTATTTATAGACATTTTTGGACAGAGATTACTTCAGGTCAAGCCAGAAAGAATCTCTAAGCTGCAATCATCAAATTCTTTTATCAGTTACTTTGGATTTAGCCAGTGTTACTAAAAGAGAAATAAGACGCAGGCTTTTTATAGCAGCTGTCAATTTAAGGATGATCAAAGTTTTATTATTCTTGCTTAAGATCAAAGTCCAGCATTTCGGGATTACCTCCAGCTCATAGAGTAGACAAACAGTTTTGGATAACAACGTTATTATATAACAATACTGTCTTCCTGTAAGGAGTTTCATTGTTTTAACACGTGCCACAGGTTGTTAAAGGATCGTCTGATTACCACTTAATTGTTTTACTGGCTTACTATGACAACAGAAAATTATACAACAGCAGCAAAAACAGCCATAAAAACTTTAAATCCTGCCCTGTGTGTCTGCATGCATATGAAGAGAATATTGGAAAGCACAGGTGAAACTAAGATTAAAAAATAAAACCGAGTACAATTTCAGGGGTAGCCAATAAGTTTTACAGCTCTGCTCATTCCAAACCCCTCAAGACATCTGCAGGTTTCCTGCTGTGGGACACAGACACTCACCCGCACCTCGGCACAGCCTGCTCATGCTTGCACACACCCTTCAAGCTGGAACAAAGAAAATCCTCAGCACAGAAATTAGTATACTTTTGTTATGATGACTTTCATAAATAAGCATTAAATATTTCTCCATGGGAAATACTCACTGCAAGTCCCTTTGACGCTAAACCTTATTTTAAATGTGAAATCGTTGGCGTGTAGATTTGTGCTTCACTCAGGTGTGCTTTCTCTCACAAAAAGTTTTTTATTCTTTTGTTATCCATTCTGAGAAAACCAGTGATTTCTGCCTTATCTGCTGACTGCAGACACAGCTATATTCCTATGTCTTCAGGAACTGCACAACGGCAAACCCATCTCTTTTACACCCTAATTCTATGAAGTGCATTCACCTTATGTAGCATTTATTGGGAGCAGCTCTCCCAAAAAAATAGATTAGCAGAACCTGAAACCTAAGACACCTCAGAAAGCCAGTACTTTTCATCTTCTGAATGTGTAGGCAGACACAGAGCTGGAACATCTTTTCCAGAGCTGTGTTATGCTATCTTATCTACGTTCCTTTACTGTTAACTCAGTTTCACTTCTTATCTAACCTGGTTGTCTCCCAGAATTTCTAGTGCCAAAAATAAACTGAAAGCTTTCATCATTAGTTAAAAGGAAACTAATTTGAACAGCAGTTTTGCTGATTTCTCTGTTGATCAAAGATGCTTCATACAAGCCTGATGCAGTAGAAACAAAATCAGCTTTATAACAGCAGTTGTTAGAGCAGAATCCTTTCACTGAGTGAAATCCCACAGTCCTTATTCATACAATACTTACACTGGAGGAAACAGTAGTTAAGATGAGAGCACATTAAAAATGACTAAGTTAAGGTCCCAGATATAGCAAAGAGAGTGACAAGTATTCAAAAAAAAGTTGCAGAAACTGCTTCCGCTTGGCACTTCGGAATAAAGTATGACAACACATAACCTGCTTGTGCAGTTCCAGAAACAGAAGAAAGCTGTCAACCAAAACTTGTTCTCATCTTCTCTGAAAGTCCATTGTGATATGGCCACTCATTTCTCTGACATATTTCCAGAAGCATCACTTCTAAGCACTGTGCCAATAAGTTACCAAGATAACGTTTATGTGTGCAAAGGACAAAAAGACATCTATCTGGAAAAAGACACTGGCTTGGTGAAGGAGAAGCAGCATTTTTCAGCGTACTCCACGTAGAACTCAGCACTGGCCTAAGAGCTTCAGGGAGGCAGAATGCCACTGCTCTGTGGATGAAACAAACCAGCTCACCAAAGCACTGATTCTAGCTTACCAATGGGAAAAGGAGAACATACAACTCCTCCTCCATACTGTACCTTACTGAAGCCTATCTGGTCGTACCGTGGTTACACATTAAGGATTTCCTTACATTACACATGGAACTGGTAAACATGCCGATTGTAAGGCTCAGTAATGTTTACAGGACTAAAACTGTTACTTGGGTTAGATTTTCTAAAGCTAAAGTCCTTTCTGAAAATATGCCCCAATAAGGCTGAGGATTTAAAAGATGAGTCTCACTGAGGTTTTTTTCACTACTACTCTATGATATTTTCTTTGGGTTTTAACTGAGACCACTTACTTATAAACATAACACAGCCTGAATAGTACCTAATAAAAGATAAATAAATCAGAGGCTGCTTATTGGCCTCAAAACCTACAGACCAGCGTCTTCTTTACACTGTCTGTTTCTGCCTTCACACCACAACACTAAGAAATACCACACCAAGCACAAGAACTACCCACGTGTGGTTTCATTTTCAATTACTTACAGATTAGATTTAAAATAATTCAAGATATTCAGTTCAAACCTGTTATATTAAAAAAAAAAAATCCCCAAAGGATTGTTTTCAGAGACTGCAGAACATATGAGGTTCTGCTGTTTTTCATTGAAAGCAATTTTGCTGGCTTCTCCATCCATAAGCCGATGTTCATTTTCCTTCTGTGCAATTCTTTTCAAAGCCACGCATCTAAAATAGATCCTGCCTCATTGTCCCAGTTTCCTTTTGTTGTTGCCATTCGTCTATGTAACTTTTTCTATGCATTCAGGATTAAATTTCGTTAATCTCAAAAGTTAAACAGCACAGACTAATCTTTGTTTGGAAAAACGAGAAGTGGCAAAACTTACAAAGGAGCAGCTTAAAATAAATGCTGTTCTTTAAGTCAGATACCTCATAAAACCTCATAAAACCATTCTTCTTCCTCATCGAAACAGAAGTTCTACTAGTGCCAAAGGTTAGGCTGTAAAGAGCAGTTCTCACATACAGACAAAAACAGCTTGCAGGAGTAATCCAAGAGTTGATCCTGAGTTATTTAAGCCACTAAATTGAGGTTCAAGCCCTTAAATGAGTAAATAAAGAGAAAAAAAAATAAGTTGTCATATATATTGGGGAAAATAAACAGGAAGTACAGAGAGGATTAAACAACAGTACAAAATCAGTACAAAACAAATTGAGGATGAATGCTGGGGAGAGAAAAGCCATCAGTGCCAGCTCTGTACTCTGCAGAGCACAGCTCCTCCAGGCAGGGCTCCGCTGCTGCCTGGGTATTGCTGCAGCGCTCAGCCCTGCCAAGAACGTGCTCCTGCAGCCTGGGGAGCCTAACACCAAGGAAAGCTCTGGAAATCACTAGGTCTGGGAGCATGTGATGCCACAATAATTAACTGCTGAACTCTGTTTTTTAAATAATGGGAATGCCCAGACAGTTTTTACTGCCCCACTCTCCAGATCTGTCAGACTGAAAGAAGTATCTCTGACATCAAGCAGAAAAGCACAGCAACAGATTTCAAATAGGACATGGCAGACATTGCCACCTTTTGAAAGGCTAGTTCCCTTTGATATGAGAGATATTACTGTGCTAATCACAGACTGCAACAAATCGCTGGGCTGCAGCAGACAGTAGCTTGTTTTTAACCCAGTCAGCATGGACCTCAACCCAAAGCATCACTGCCAGCAGCCATGGCTGCAGCTGCCTGAGGAGGATCAGAGGATCTGGGAAAGAAAAATAGAAGTTACTGGTGGAATGCATAGGAGCTCAAGATTACTATGTAAATTTCTCACTGCAAAATCTAGTTTCTTCACACAACAGTTCACACCTGAGAGACAGATCCAACAAGTGATTCACACAACGCATGAGGAAAGAAGTTACCTGAGCAAAATAATGAGATGAAGTTTGTTGTCTTCTCATAGGAGTGCATGGTCATCTTGGGAGGCAACAAATGAGTATTGAATCACAGAGCCATAGAACATCCTGAGTTGGAAGGGACCCATAAAGATCATCACATCCAACTTCTGGGCCCACACTGGATCACCCAAAAATCAGACCATATGGCTGATAGCACTGTCCAAACACTTCTTGACAGGCAGTTCAGTGCCATGCCTGCTGCTCTGGGCAGCCTGTTCCATGTCCACCGCACTCTGATGCAGAACCTTTCCCTAACACCCAACCTGATCCTGCCCTGACACAGCTCCATGCCATTCCCTTGGGCCCTGTCGCTGTCCCCAGAGAACAGAGGTCAGCGCTGCCCTTCAGCTCCCTGTGAGGAGCAGTGGGCCGCCATCAGGCCTCCCCTCAGCCTCCAGCTCTCTAGGCCAAGGGACTTCAGCCATTCGTCACACATCTTCCCCTCTAGACCTTCACCATCTTCATAGCCCTACAGTAGTCTGAGAACAGGACCAGAAGGAAGAAATTCCCCTTCTGACCCTGGCTTTGTGCAAAGGAAGACATCATTTCAGTTGTCTCACATGTGTAACAAGGACATAAACTCCCTGCACCACTGTGTCAGTGATTTATTTGTGTTTGATCTACATTTGTTACAAAATCAAATCTGAAAAGACAAAGATTGTAGTATAAAATAAATTCTTAAGCTAAAAAAATCCTACTGCACTGACTGTTGAGTAGACTAAAAAATGTAATTACCTTCTCTACAACTCCCACACCCACATATCAGAATGGCACAGCACAACCTGTTAATATCAGACAGCAATAATATTTATCTAACTCTGGCTTCTGTCAAAACTTACTGATTTTGTTATGGCACGAAGAAAGACACTGCTACTGATAAACCTCGTATTTTATATGCTGCCAGTCATTCCTGGAGATGCCTACTGGACTAAACAGAGTTCATTCTTTCAACATTTAGATTAAAAAACTTAGCAAAGACCACCCAGCAGTACCACTTCTGCTAGTTTGCTCTAGCATAAATGAGGATTAAAGTTTAAAATAGCCATTTTTCCATTAACGTAGACCTTCATGATTACAAGCAGTTTTGACAGTTTTGAAGCAGTTTGAGATAACATGCATAAGTAGGTCACAGTTATACTTGGCTTTAGAAAAATGTCTTTCATCCAGCAAATTTACAGCTCTTTACAAACAAGCCCTTAGGTAAGCAACAACCTACAAGGCTTACTCCAACACCCAAATTCAGTCATGTATGAAACCTAATAGCAACTACTTAATAACAGCTGAAAGTACAATATGAAGGCCTTTGCAAACCACACAATTGAAAAGCATGACTGACGTCAGCTCCCCTGATCCCAGCAGGCTGCAGAACGGGTCATGAGAGCACCCTGGGAAGGACTCCAACTTGACAGCAACGTGAAAAGGGATTTTCAAAGTTCATTTCAGCTCCCAGATCCATCATCAGATTTCCAAGATGATTATTTGTTCAAGCTTTTGGGAATATTCATCTGTGTTACTTCATCTGGTATTCGGTCAGACCATCAGCCAGAGCTGTACTAGAAGCAAAGCCGCAAAGGAAGGCTGGAGATCTTACATTTTTATAACAGTGAGAAGTGAGGGACAGGCGAGAAGGACATCAACAACACAGTCTGCAAAGGGTAGCAGAAAATAAAGGACCAGCTCAGAAAATTCACCTTAAAGCACAGGTGAGTGCTCACAGCAACCCCTCTGACAAAGTTAGCTCCCATTATTTCCACTGCACAAGTAGGAAAGCATAAAACTTCATCTGGAGCTCCATTTCCAGCAATACTACATTAGTCTGTATTATTATTTATACTTTCCGTATTAAATTACAAGCTACCATGAGCTATATGATGCTTCTGGCTAAATAACAATAAGAAACTGGAGCAGAACAGTTAAAAGGAGTGGTTCCAAAGCACAGCAGTTCTGCAGGGTTTCAGGAGCTTCTCCTGTCCTTTGCTGCAGTCAGTTCACTAGACCATGCTGCCTCCTGGAGCAAAAGAGTTGAATAAAGAGAGCTTCACAGATTGAACAGTGATGATATTGTGATGGATTTTACTGTGCCTCAAGTATCTTCTGTGGTACAGCAATAAAAATGGCACAGGAAATGTTTAACTCTTTTGCTATTCTTGTTAGGCTTATTGTACAACCAACAAGTAGACAACTCCAAATGTGACGCATTCAGAATAACAATGATCATGCAAAGTATTAACAAGGAGACTTGCTGAACATGCAGACCTAAATGGTATGGCTTTTAATGAGACTCCGTATGCATGAGCTAATCTGCCACTGCGAAGAGTCCCAACCCAATATTCAAACAAAGCTCTGATCCCACACAGACATATTTCCTACCTCGATCCATGCTCATGAGTAACTTCATTAAGACCCATTATACTACATAAGTGCGTAAAAGTAAGCTCAGACCTAAACCTTTAGCAGCAATAGTGCTTAGAGCAGTTAACAATAAAGATGTTCTATGCTGCCTTATTACACAAAGAGCCTTTGGTCAGAACCAAGTAACTCCGCTATTGACTCACGCAGATAGGCTTCTTCTTCAGCTCAGTCCATTTGCTAAAATTGAAAAGCAGATATCAAAATAAATTAAAATCCTAATCTCTTATAAATCTTACTGGCTGCCTCTCTAAAGTCCTGTGAAGTCTCTGCCCAGTTAATTACTCTGCAAAGAACAAGATGGCATGGGAAAGGTTGCGGAAGAACCCCCCCGCATCTCCAGGCAGCTCTCCAGCAGAACCAGGCAGACATCAAGCACAGATGTAATAGGAAAAGGGGACAGCGAGGGGAGAAAGCAGGAGTACGGCCAGTGGGAATGTTCCCTGGCTTCCCATTGTGCACGTGTCAGCTTGGGAGAGCCTTCTGCATGGCAGCAATCACCAGGTACTTCCATTGCTTCCTCAGCTCCAGGCAGCCCTTCGAGGACAGCACACCTCGTGCACATCATAAAGCTTTGCTGAGAGCGGGATCTTCCCCACAAGCCTTAATGCAGCCTTAGCACAGCACTGACGCTCATCTAATCAGCGCTCTTCCAGCAACGGATTCTTTGGAGACTGATGCAGTCCATTTCTTCCTAGAGCAAGAATCCTACTGTGCCACAAAGAATTATGCCGACCTAACACCATTTATTATTTATACCTAAAATGGGTGTGATGCTGTAGGACTATGGTCCTTCTAGCCACAAAGTGCTGACAGCCTTGCAGCAGCCACACAATGCCTCCCATGTGCAGGGAGCTCGTTTGGCCACCAAGAGCAATCCAAGCAAATGGAAGAGAAGATCCATCCGAGCAGTGCTCAATACATCAGGACGCAGAGAAATAAGGGCGGACAAGCAGGGCGTATCCCCGTATTCTGGGACTTGTTCATTTGCAATATGTATTTTTCACAAAGTCTTTTTTCAATGCAGAGATAACAGGGAAGTGGTTTTAATCATTATTGTGCAGATATTTTTTTTTTTCAGGAAAAAAACCCCACAAAAACGCTAACCGATATATCTTTTTTGTTAATTTAACTTTACACCTCTGGTTCTTTAATTGGCGCAAACTGTAATCATCAAACCTGAAAAGCAGCAGCCTCTGCTCAACCCACGGGCTGAAGTTTGGGACCAGGGAGGCTCCGCAGCCGTTCCCACCGCACACACAGCCGGAGCACACGCGGGGAAGCCACAAAGGCCACCCGAGCTGAGGCCGTTATTCCAACGACTCCCATTCAGCGCACAACTTCAGAACGTTCATCTCCAGGAGGACGCGGCCCCAGCGGGGCGAGCCGCCACGCCCTAACCCGGTGCCGCTCTGCGGGCGACACAGAAGCCGCGCTGCCCGGCGCCTCGACAGCTCGGAACCGCCGCGCCCCGACCCCGCAGCCCCGTCCGCCCCGCGCCGCCGCCCCGCTCCCCGCACAGGTGCGGCGGGACCCGGCCCGCAGCCCGCCCGGGAGCCCTCCCGCCTCGCCCCGCTCCCCGAGGCCCCGGCGCGGCGGCAAGGTCAACCCCGCGCACCCACCTCTGGCGGACATGGCTCGGGCGGCCCGCACCGCCCTGCGCCCTCCGCGCCGCGGCGGCCGATGTGGGGGCGGCGGAGGCGCTGGGCCGGGCGGGGCCGCCTCGCTCGCTCGCTCGCTCCCTGCCCGCCGCGGTGCGGGGCGGCGCCGGGGGCGTCGCTTCGGCGCGGTGCGGGGCTGCGAGCGGCAGCGGCTGCGGGCAGGGGCGGTGGCTGCGGCGGGGCGGGACTGCGCGCTGGGGCACGGGAGCCGCGGCGTGCCGGGCGGGCGGCGCGCGCACCGGCCGCAGGAGCGACCGAGACGGAGCGCGGCCGGAGCTGCTTCTAAAATGCCTGCTGCTGCTGCTGCCGGGAGCTGTACGTGAGCCAGGGGCACGGCTGGGAATTCGCCCACTGAACAGCACAGCGTAGGAACCGCACACCTGCATGTAAACGGTCTGTAAGTTAATAGGACATATTTACACACTTGTATGTAAATAAATAGGATATATTTACGCATCTGTACGTAAATAGTATATAAACATACAAACGGTAGCAAGCTTGTCTGCAACGCGGTCTTGACATTACCATGCAGCAAAGAGCGCTCCTCTTCCTGCAGTGCCTCAGTAAAGCCAACCTGCAGGCAGCGGGACCCAGCGCAGCCTCGCTATCAACGCCCAGCGCTCCCAACCACACTAGAAGGAAACCAACCCCTATGCCACCAGTTCATCGGGTGCTGGCATGGGGTGAGCAAACCAACAAGCTGGTTCGGCAGGAATTACAGGTGAGAAGGCCACATCAATACACTGAAATTCAAGCATTAGAGCAGACTCTTATCAGTTTTGGAATGAGCAACTAGGAACCAAGAGAAAGCACAATCTGTGATGCTCAGTGAGGAACCAGCGCACACGCCGCACGGCAGGAGAGACTGAGCCGCACTCCTCCGCTCTGCTGCACCATGCACAATGCATCTTCATACCAGCAAGAAGCCCACACGATCTTTCTGTCAAAAAAAACCACCAAAATCTTGTTATCCAAGAGAGGTGGCAAAGCTTGTATCCGCGCCCACAGAGCAGAGATGGATGCCAATAGCAGCCATACCATACATTTCCCCACTGCTCACCTTCCCCACCATGCCAACTGACTGGCAGCACCTGTGTGTAAAAAAGCATGGGAGCAGCAGCAGAAAGGGTATCACACATACCTCCTCATCATGGGATGCATGCACAAAAAATGGACCCATATGTCTGCCTCTCTGATACTGCCTCCATGCTCATATGCGCCAATGACTTTTAGTCACATGCAGCTCTATCTGCCACGGATTACCCCATTGTCTCCCACACTTTGGTTCAATCGTACCCATTCTGTCATTCTGTTTTCTTGCCCACTGTTTCTGAGTCCTGCTGAAGCACGGAAACAAATCTCAAGTTCTTTCCCTTCCCAGCTCCTATAGCGTTATCTTTAGTTGATAATCTGTCATCCACTCAAAAAAGTTCCCTTCTCTCTTCTTTTCTGAAATAAGTAATATTTTGCCACTTGCAAACAACTCAGGTTTTCTTCCTTGTACCAAAAGAGCCAAGGTTTTCCTTGTTCAACATTGCATGACAGCATTTTGTATTTTTAATGGAGTAATTTCCTATGCACTTCCTTCAGTGAGTCTCTGAGTAGCATTATCAGGGGTTCTCCAGTGGGATACTTAGTAGATGGTTTACAAGAAAGGCTCAGGAACATGCAGAAATTAGCTTTGTAATGAAGAATTTCCTTTCTTTATACTGCTAGGAAGTAGGAAGGGGAAAGGTATGTGTGACTTGGTTTTCTATAGAACACAATTTATTCCAGTTACTGTGTCAAGTTTCCAAGGCTGAGAAGTTAACAGACATGTTGATCAGAGGACACTATATGGGATCTGATACAGAACCCATTTATTAAAATTAAGTTTTTAGTTGGGTTTCCTAAGGAACTGAGGATGAAATCTTATTTCTTTTCTGTCTGTCCTGCAAATCCCCTCCAAGAAATTTCAGATTTGAGTACTAAGAATTTCAATTAAAATTCGTTAGAAGATAGAATTCAGGAACAGAATTCAGAATTCAGCTCTACATCTCCGCAAGTTTTGTAGCAATTAGCACTTACAAAGGGAGACTAAAATGAAGAAAAGCTGCAGTGGGAACTCAATAGTTACCAGTTCTGGAGGCTATGTCTTCATTAGCTGCAAGTACCAGCCATGCAATCTGCATGTGTGCAGCTGAATCAGCTTCTGTGCCTGCTGTCTCCTGTTGTGCCAATATTTAGGGAAGGTGGGAGGGAGCTGAAGAGAAAGCAGAGGGTGGTACAGAGAGCAAGGCAGACACCCTTATTACTGTTTTACAGATGAGGACCTCAAATACTTAGATAAGAGATGCTGAGTCAAACAATCTGGACAAGCCAATCGAGGTGCGGTCACCTCCTGCACTCTGCCATCTCTCCTGCTCACTCCAGCCCACGTGCTCCTGCTCCCTCACTGCACCAGCACCACCACTGGTCTGATCCTCAGTGAACCACCTTGGTTCATTTATCAGCAAGGAATTGCTCATTTTCTTGTGCTAGTTAGTGTTCTGCCAGATAAGGATACAGAAGGATAGATCAAAAAAAAACACAAAAAGCACCTAAAGCTCAGATAAACACTGACTGACAGACGGTGAGTGCAGAACTGCGCAGCCAGCAAGAAGGGAGGCAGAACAGGACCATTAGAGAGGCAAGAGAGCTGATCCTCTTGAGCAGCAAGCTGTTGAGCTGTTCAATTGCGTGAGCCACCTCCTTCTTGCTTTACAAGTCCATTAAGGAGCAGTGATTGACATTGTTTTATTTCAGGCATCTACCTGAGGCTTCTGAATTAGTCAACTGAAAAGCAGGATCCTACCTCCTACATTTTCCCACTGACTTCTACAGGCAACTTCAGCTTCTAACTCAAGTTAGACAGTGAAAAAAACAATGCTAAACTTGATGTTTTTTAGATCTATTTGGGCTTTGAGACATGCAGCCAGGCACCCAGGGATTTTTCAGAGATGCCTAAACAGATTATAGTACTTTACCATCCAATAGGTGCTTTCAAATCCTCCAGTTGGTATTTTCCAGTGCTTAAATGCCCTTGAAGAGACAAGTATGTTGTCTAAGGTCACAGAGAAAATTATGTAAGAGTAAAGAACAGAACCTGCGTCTTTCCAGAGAAGTACTCTAAATACTGGACTGTGTTCTCTGTGCAAAATACCTTGCTGTCATTTAGCCTCTATGCGGATTCTGTTCTTCAATCCATTAAGTAAACTGGGTTTTGACAAAATGAAGTACCCTGTGGGAACTTAAAGCACAAGGACCAAAATGGCAAATTCATTTCTAAGAATGAGGTTTGGAAAGATCAGCTACAAGTTGACTAGTATTTACTGCAGACAAATTACAGTACCACCCCTATACGTGCATCCTTACTGGGAAGGTCCCACCAAAGGGCTGAGTCAGAAACTTACTCGGGTTTTATCAGGTTCTCACAGGATCACATATCAGGCATGCACCAGGAGTAACAGCTGTGATCTTGGCACATAAATCATTTTTTACTTCTTATTTGGTATTCAGTGTATGCCTTCAGAAGATAAACTGCCTTTGTTGTTAACTGTAAATAAGAGGTTTTAAATGTGTGTCAAGAAAAAGCGTTATCTCAGTGTGTGTCCTGCTTTGCCCTTTACCCCAGATAATTTGCTGTGGCCAAATGGAATGAAATTCTGCAATCAGAGTTGATTAAATGTGGAAGCAGAGTATCTTTTACATCAGTGTAAACTGTGACATACATTTTCTTGGCCAAAGCGTACATTATGTTCATGAATAACACAGCAAGAATATCAAAGAATATTATGAATAAACCAGAATTAAAATCTCTCAGTACTCTTATACCTGGAGAAAGTTGTAGGAATCATCAGCAAAAATTCACTGATTGATAGTTGTGATGACAATAAGCCACGCTCTGAGAAATGTATACATTGTGCTGTGCACAGCTGGGCTTATACGGTAAGAAGTCTGGGCCCAAAGAATTTAATTATCTACATCAGTGTTAAAGTACATCAGTGAGTTACTTGACAACTGTCCATAAGAGATACTCAGATTTTTTCCTGTCTCCCTGGAATTCAGACATTGCTCATGCTCTCCTCATTCCTAAAATGCTATTTTCTTCATATTTATTTTCTACTCTGATCACCATATCACAGGGCTCTATGGCTGAGAAGTATAGAAGTGGACAGGACTCCAGTGCACATCAAGATCATTTCTGAATCAGCTGTTGGATGCAATTTGATTTGAGAGACACAAAGTACTGGCTCTTCTTCAGGAACTGAATGCCTTGTCCCTTGTCATGCTAAAGCCTCAGACTTGGCATCAATCATTTCTGCAGTTAAAGCACACACCTGCATCTAGATGCACACTCTGACAAAATCTCATTAAAATTGTGATGGCTGTTTCACACGGACTCAGGACATGCCTGGGAAAGAACACAGGGCGGTCAGCCAAAGGCACCACCTCACAGTCACGTTAACAGTGGCTTAAACAAATCTCAGAATCTTTCTGAAGAAATCTGGGATAAAATAAAAACACTTTTCTTCTGTTTCCCAATAAACACATCTGTTTTACATGTGAGATACATCTCAATGTAGCTGAATTTTTCCATGTCGTTTTATTCTTTCAATGTGTTTTTAAACAAACAAGTAAGGTTTAATTTAGTCAAGCAAGGCTGTTCGCTATTCTTTTTGCCCACTTTTGAATCTGTTTGAGGTTAGGGCTGATGCTGATTCTCCACAATATTCAGTTGTTTATTCCATGGCAAGCGATGCTGAGGGACAGAGATGCCAGCAGAGGAGTGAATTCTCCACTTGAGCACTGGAGTAAAACATTAGGTCATGCTGCCCTCTGCAGGCAATGATCTACCAGCGGGCGGAATTGTACTGCAACAGCTCATGGAAATGGATTTATGCTATGATGAGATTTCAGTCTGAACCCGGAATTTGTGTGCTGTACCAGCAATGCTGAGTACAGCGACTGGCTTTCTGTTACTGGCTGTTACTGCTGGAGAGGCAGAAGGAAATGCAGACTGCACACATCTGATTGCAGGAGGTAAGCACTCCGGGTATGAATTTCAGCTCAGTGTGACAGCACCTGAAATTCCCAGGGAACCCAAATAGCAGCTCCCAAACACAGAGACAGAGAAACTAAATGGATGGAAATACTTCCCTTCATATATGAGCTTCCAGGTAGGAACCAAGCACTCCACCATCACTCAAGGATCTAATCAGGAACAGGTTCCTTTATATTAAGCACATTACAGAAACAGGTCTGCTTACTTCAGCATTTCACAACATGAAGACTCAGTGTTAAACCAGTCCTAAAGAGCCTGAAGCAAAAGAATAGTGATGAGCAACCCAAACATTTCTGAATGGCGTTGGGTCTGCTACAGACTTAATTTTCTTTGCTTTCTGTCAGTGGTGCCTCCAGCTCAGTTCCCTAAAGGCCAAGTGCAGATGCTCATTCCTACAGGGTTAATGACTCAGAATGAATAACAAAGGATCAAGATGTCCATGCCTTTTCTGGAAATGCAGTTTAGTTCATGGTATAGCTTCTCAGCATCGAATTCTATCTGGAAGTGTTCAGATGACTCTGTCCATCCTCACCTACAAATAAAATAGTGCAATGGTGATGTACATGGTCACTCTTGTGAGTTACTCAGGAACCTTGCAAGAATTCAGCTGGAGTTCCTGAAAAGGACTTATGTGTCTTTTAATTCAAGCCCTTCCCTAAATTCATTGGCGTTTAGTTGTTGCAAAGATGCAAAGATCATGTGGGATGGGATGGCTGCAGGGATAAGTTTATGTCTGAGAACTCAGACTCGTTCTGTAGCTTCAAACAACATCATTTGAGAACCAAACTGGACAAGTGAACAGCTAAGATGATGAGCTGTTATGCGCAGCAACCAATGCTATAACAAGCCAAGAAACACACAGCAATTAAGCCCAGAACTAATGTTACTTGTTGGTAATATTAATTCATTCTACACAAGATATATAGAGTTATTTTTCTTCCCCCCAAAAAGATACTAAAAGATTCTCTCTGAACCTTGCTGTTGCATGTCTGACACAAGCATGCAACGCAGACGAAACCAGGTCACTCGTGCCCTCTGCTCCTGGGAATGGCTTCTTACCAACAAGCCAAGATATAAACACACAAAAGCTAGTGGCCATTTCTCTGGCCGTCACCAAATATTGGTGAGCACCACTGGACTTTTGTCATGTAACTCCATACATGGAGAGTTTTGTGACACAAATATTTGGGTCTTTCTAGGTAACTGTGTGATCAGTAATGATTTAAAATTAATTATGAATCTACTATCAAGTATCTTACACAATACATATTTTAGCTGCTTCAAAATTAAGATGTTTTACATTGCCAACATTTAATATCAAACTCCATAAAAGATTTCAGTTCTGCCTCAGGACAGAAAACATATCAGAATGGATAGTTCAATAAAAATGTATCCTTAATTGTAGACTGATGTAAAAGAAAGATCTGTTGGAAGTTACCAAACTTGCACAGTAGCACTGCGCCTGAACTGTTTTGCATAGCTTATATTGACTATTGAGATCAGTGTTTTGCATATGATTAAAGAGATTATCTTCATAACATTTTAGAGATTAACAGATTATAGCCTAAATCCAAGGATATAAGTAACAATGATATCTTATTATACATTAGAAAACAAATGTAGTCAGAACTGATTCAAAAACTACTAAGAAATCTCTTAGCGGGGTCAAGCCTAAGCACCTAAATTCTCCCCCAAAATACATATTCTGGTTGCTTGACTTACCTTCCTGCAAGTAGATAGGGAAATGACTGAGAGAGCCAGCATACTGCAGCTCAATTATTTTTCCAATATTTTGGGGCAAATTCCAGTTTGCTTGGAAGTCCAGTTTGTTTGCAGTCATTACAGCTGCAATACAGCACAAACCCAGAAGTTTATCCTTAATCTATTTGTTCCAGCTTCCAGTTCCACAAGAACAAGTAAACTCATGGTCTTGTTACCCTGCATGTTTCAATGAAATTACCTAAGCCCTAACTCATCAATTTGAGAGTATTTTATCTGGTTTCAATAATTTATTACGTACTAATACTTGCAGACACCATATGGCAAAACACCCATATATTTACTTTTAGGCGAAAGCTGAGATTATAAGGCTTGAAATGGAATAGGAGCTTTTTTGAAGAAAACATGGTGTGCCTGGAACATACACATGTCTCTAAGAGACAGAACTGCTTGTGGTCTCCTTTACAACCCACCATGCAACCCAGAGCTGTGTTGTATAAACAATGTAACTGAACCACAAACATACAAAATACTCTACTGAGCATGCAAATTTGTCTGTCCAGCCCACTATTCTGTCTGTCTTTGACACCCACAACAGTGGGTGTCATAAAGAGACTTGCAAATGTGACCAGTAAGCTAGTAAGACTAGGACGTTTGAAGCCCATCAGAAGACAAATGAATGTCGCTATGGAAGAAGAGAAACAGATGTGCAGATGTGGAACAGGAACACATGAGAAACTAATTAAACTTGGGAAAAACAGTCTGGACTTCAATCTCAATGTATGCTGCTTGGTATCCAACACATAAAGCCCAGAATCAGAAGGGTACAGAGATAATTTAAATGCCTCTTTCCCCAAAAGCAGAGATCATACTGAGCCTCACACATTTCATTCATTATTTCACCAAAGTAGATGCTGAAAACACAGACGTCACTCTGGTTATTATAAACACAGCTAAATTCCTGTGCAGAATACAAACAGGAATTCTACATAGCTCTACCAACATATTTTCACTTAGGGGTAGAAAACTGTACCTTCCTCCAAGTCCTGGACCTCTCTGAAGAAAAAATCCAGACTGCAGAAAGTTCTTTTGTAACGTAGACAAATATATCCATTAGAGACTGGCCTGGTGCCATCAAACTAAATAGCACAGAGATTTCCAGATAGAAAGACTAGCACATTATCTCACTGTCTCAGTCCACTTAAATTGATTTAATCTTGACAATTTCATTAATTTGCAAAAGAGAGAAAAGTTAGTTCCCAGAAGCTCCATCAATTAAAACAGCCTCACTTTCAAGTTGTGTCTTTACTGACATTCAAGTAAAACAGTAACATACTGCTTCTGCCACCTAAAAGCAAACACAGCAGAGCTCTGCTGTTGAGAGTATTAAAATAAGTATTTACACTTGTGTTTATTTGAGTGGGAACAACATCAGGCATGAGAAGGTGAAGTTATTGCATACAACGTGGCATTGGTAACCTGTCCATTCATCTCCAGTTGAATCACCTCCAAAGACAACAAGAAGTATCCAAACAGAATGTAATCTCAGCTGAGCTCTTTTGCACTGATACTGCTGAAGTAATTTTTCCATTAGTTCTCCACTGATTTGCATTAGTACAGAAACATTGGTCTGCCAGTATTTCTCTAATATTCCCAGCAGCGAGAAATACTTCCGTATACTTCAGTAAACTCTTAGTGTAAAGTCATTCCCCCTTGTCCTATCACTACCAGACCACACAAAAAGTCAGCCTCCCTCTGCAAGGCCACAATGAGGTCTCCCCAGAGCCTTCTCTGCTCCAAGCTGAACAAGCCCAACTCCCTCAGCCTTTCTTCACAGGAAGGGTGCTCCAGCCCTCTGGGCATCTTCATGGCCCTCCTCTGGACCCACTCCAACAGCTCTATGTCCTTCTCGTGTTGGGGGCCTCAGGCCCTGGACACAGTATTTCAGATGGGGCCTCAGAAGGGCAGAAATACCCTTTAAAAACAAAAATTGAATTCCAACTACAAAGAAATGTTTTGTTTAAAAAGTGTAAACTGTTTTTATGTATATCAGGCACTCTAGAATAATAAGAGGCCTTCAAGCATCAAAAAAGCATTGCCTGACCATCTGCGAGGAAGCAACTTATGATTTCATAAATTGTGAACTATGCTTAGCAATACTCTCAGATATAAAACTGTCTCCTTAAACGGTGTCCTCCTTTTATATCTTCACAAAACCTTTTTCTTTATTCGTTCTGCTGCTCAGAGATGGGACACGCCCAAAAGACATCTTCTCAAAAACAAAAGGATTGCAAAGAACACTTGAAATTATCATGTTCTCTTAGTCACCTTAATCAAGCACACCTGCCTTAAATCCACATTTTCTTCCAAAACAATGCAGGCTCCAAAAAGGGAATCTATGATGAGAGAATGGGAGGGTCCCCAGTAACATGGTAAACATCCTCATATGGGAGAAAAGCTATACCACTACTCAGCCCACCTCCTGAACATGCATTTGCATTCAAATCTACAACTCATCATTTGTTTTTCTTGCGTTAATGAAAGCAGAGCTTACTCCTGCAATATAAGCATGTAAGCAGGCTGGATGTAGCTTCTGATATATAGTATTAAAATGCTAATATAATTAAAAATAAATATAATTCTAAAATAAGATAGATAACAATAAATATTAGTCATAATCTTGGTGTATTTCACAACCACAGGTGATACCACTTAAAAGCATCTGAAGAAGAGTTTGCCTCCAAGAACCCTCTCAAAAAATCTAATAAAGCTTTTTACCTTATATCATAAACACCTTCCCAATGCTCCATCCACTCAGTTACTAATTATCTAAACATAGAGATGGGACATGCATTTCATCACATGACTACATAGAAAATTTGTATTTCCAAAGAACATCTATAGAATATAACTTGACAAACCTGCAGTAAGCAAAATTGTTTTAAAAACATAGTTGCCTTTAAAAATTATGGTATTGGGCATATCTGGATTTTGAGAAGGAAAAAGCTAGCTCTGTTCCTTAGCCACTTTAGCAATGGTCTCCACATTCAACTATTATTTTCACACTGTACTCAGACTGCAGCTCTCCAGGCCTGCAAAGCATGCAGGCAGTAACAATCTGTACAGTACAACCATGAACAACCATTCACCTCTGAAACAGCAGTAGATGCCCCAAATGATACAATGTAAAACACAACAGTTAAATGGCAGTTTTGATTCGTCTCCTTCTGCTTACTCCTAGTACATGAATAAGTTGGTGTCCATTAGTCTACAAAAATTAATGAGAAAGTTTTTCCCTGTTTGGAATTACAGGTACAAACCATGTCACCTTCCCAACATTTCATTCCGTTCACCCAGTGCCAGATCAGTCTTGTTCGCCTCCTTCCATTTGCTCAGTGCCTAAACAGTATCCCATGAATAGCAGCTGCTCTCAAAAGACAGAATCATAGAATCACTAAGGCTGGAAAAGACCACTAAGAGCACCACATCCAATCATCAACCCATCACCACAGTGCCCACTAAATGCTGTCACTCAGTACCACAACTTTACATGTCTTGAAAATCTCCAGAGACAATGACTTCTCCACCTCCCTGGGAAGCCTGTTCCAATGCCTCACCACTCTCCGTGAGAAGAAATTTTTCCTAACATCCAACAAAGTGCCATCCAACGTGGCACTGCCCACCCGCTGCCCTGGTAACCTCTGCACAGCACCCTTACCTCTGCTCTTCCTGCAGCATGGGACAATGGGGAAGGTGATCTTTTTCTCTCAAGTATCTGTCTTGGAGGTGAAGAAAAACCCACTTGTTCTTCAACGGGAGGAAGACACATACTATCCATCTTCTGGGGAAAAAAAGAGCAGTGGAACAGGTGAGATGTACTGCCATGAGGCCTCTCACACTACGTACCTGGCAATACCCCAGATTGCAGAGGCCCAGGCCTATGCCCAACCCAGCCTTTCACCCTGAAGATAGCACTGCTGCACAGTGACATCAGTGTGAAACTCCAACTCACTCAGGGAACACTGAAATGCAGCTGGGACAGCCAGCCAGGGCTGCTCCTTGTGATGACGGGTACAGAGCAACACGTGCAAACCCAGAGACCTTTGTCACAGACCAGGTGGGGGACAGGAAGAGAGCCCTGCCCCGGCAGGCCCCGAGACGGCCCAGCTGCCCGGCAGCCATAGGGAGGGCGGCGGTGGCACCGAGGCCAGCGGACAGGGGCAGAGCGGAGCGGGGCGGGGCGGGAGGGCCCCGCCGGCTGCGAGCCGGGGGTGGCGGCCTCTGCAGGCCGAGGCGGGGCGGGCACCCGGAGCCTCGGCAGCCGCAGCCCGGCGGTGTCAGCGCCACGGTGTCCGCCGCCGAGCGACAGGCAGAGCCGGCGGCCGTCCGCCCGTCCGATCCCCGCGGCCAGGCCCCCGCATGCAGCCCTCACCCTGGAGCGGCGGCGGCGGATCGAGGAGCTTTCGCGGTCCTCCCGGCAGCGCCTGCTGCAGTCGCGGGACAGGATGTTCTCCAAGTTCACCTCCATCCTGCAGCACGCCGTGGAGGCGGTAAGGCCGCCGGCGGGCCTCGCTACGCAACGCCGGGGATCCGGCCCGGGCCTAGTCGTCGGCGGGCCGCGCCGGGCCGGAGCGGGGCTCGGGGGCTCGGTTCGGCTCGCCGCCTGCCCCGCCGAGCCGGGATAGCCGCCTGCAGCCCGGGCCCCGCCGAACCCGGCTCGCCCCCGCCGCGGGGCAGAGAAGCGGAGGCCGCGCTGCTTGGAGCGCCGGCAGGGAGCGGGGGGCTGCCGCGGGACGGGGTCGGAGCCGGGGGACTGTGGGGCGGCAGGGAGCGCCCCGCTGGCCCCGGGCTGACCGCTGCGGCCGTGCCGGCACGGAGGGCGCTGTGAGCTCCCGGGTGAGGGGCTCGGTGCTGCTGAGGCGTTTCAATGCAGGAAATACAAAAGGAGGAGAATCAGGAAACTTCTCCGTGTCTTTTTGTTGCGGCCTGCGAGCCCTAGCTGGCCGTCTGCGGTGCTTTTGTGTGATGTAGGTGCGTCCATAAGGCACCTTTTCGTGAGTGGTGTCTTATTTTAATTGGGAAGGGAGAGAGAATGCAAGCTGGGGTGGTTTGTGGTTGTGTATGCTTAATTCCATTTCATCGTGGAGACCAAAACATCCGTGCCGTCGCTTCGTGGAGGGGAGGAGAGCAGCGGGGCCTGTCACGGCAGCTGCCATAGCTGCAGGCCGCGTTACTGCCTGTTATCTGGACCCCTGCACTGCTTACAGCATTCCGGTCCGATGTTCTGCAGGGAGCTGGGGCCTGGCAGTAGCGCCTCTGGCTGCCAGCAACGGGTTTGGGGTCAGCCGGGGCACCTACAGAGCTGAGTTTGGAGGGAGGAGTTGTAGGCTGGGTGTTAAACCTGGCAGTGAGACGCTGCTGGAGGTGATCGCAGAAAACGTGGAAGGAAAGTTCTGGGTGGTTGAAAAAAGAAAAGCCTACATGGCAAACCATGTCCCATGTCAGGTGCACCCTCTGTGCGTGAATGTATTCCTCCATGCTCCAAATATTTAAGGGTAGCTTTACGCATGCCTGTAGTTCTGCAGCCTTAGGCAGGACAGTTCAGGTGTTAAAATTAAGCATGTATTAACTAAGCATGTATTAATAGAGTGTGCTTCCTAGTTTACTCTGTTACGGTTGCAACTGGGAATAAATGTAATGATGAAAGTATTTATTTGGAAACCTAGTACGATTGCATATGAATACCTTCAATAAATAGTACATTCCTTAGAAGATGAACAGAAATTAGCAGTTGCCTAACTAAGGAAATCTAGTCAGTGTGAGCTGTGCCACGTTTTGTATAAGCATAGATGAGTAAGTGATGCAGGGGTGGAGGATCAGGCTTACCAATTCAAGTATCTCATAAGAGGCATTCCTAGAAGAATGTTTTCCTCACTGATTGTGCACAAAAAGATAAGAACTGCGTTTATACCAGATTTTATAAAATAGTAGGAAAGATCAGTTACTTAAATGAAAGGTGGGCAAAGAGTTAATACAGAACAGACTGTTTTTTCTTTAAGTGAAACAAAGGCAGGAGCAGGTTGGTAAACACCACTTTGCAAGTGGCTGATGTAAATAAACATTCTACATGGCCTTGCTCAGAGGTGTCGTCCCTTTGAGGGTTACCTCATCCTGCTAACACCTCTGTGACAGAGCTCCCAGTCATAAATAAATGCTGTGTGTTTCCAGCGCTTTGACAAATATCCAGCACCGCAGTAGGCATGAAAGGTGGAATCACAAAAGCAAGAGTGCTTTCTTAATTTATCTGAAAAGTTTGACCCAATGATTCAAGCACAGAACTGAGAAATAGAAACTTTTAACAGTTTTGGGTCTGACTGTGGCTCAGCTCTGAGTATCAACAACAGAGGTGTTAACTAAAGATGTACATTCTCAGAGGATTTGGGTGCTTACCTCCTGGAGAAAACTCAGTTGCAGCTGAACAGTTTTCAGCTGAGTTGGTCACTTAAATATGCTTGAAGTGCCAAGGCTCAGCCTTCATTGGTAGGAGTTCTTTACATCAGAATTGTGCAGGTAGCCCTTCTCCCCGTCATTTCTCCTGTACATCACCAACATAAAGCTCCTCTCCTGCCTCAGTGTCCAGAGCCTACAGACTTTAGACACGTGTTTAAGTAGCAAGAGTTTCTATGTTATTAGGTAATAGTTATTATCTTATCCTCAGTTTGACATCTCTCCAAACTATGACAGGGCATTCCAAAGGTTGGCAGTGTAATAAGCGTGGAGTATTTGCCTTTTGCTTATTGTGAGTGTACTGCTCTTTTATTGATTGCCTTCATGGCAGGACTGTGATGAGGCATAAGTGAGAGACCAGTTGCCTTTTATTTAGGTCTTTTGTTTTGGTTTTGTGCAGCATCTGGGTGAGTAACTACCATTGTGGAACTATCCTGACAGCAGCAGCTGTAGGTTGGGTTGGGTTTGTTGGTAAGAAAGGTGGAGGAGGCCACAGTCTTTGTTCTGCAGAGCAGAATATAAATGTTCTTACTTTCTGGGGTTAGTATTACTGAATCTCTGGCAGTTTCTGTATGCATCCACCCCAAGATGTTTTCTATTTATTTTATATTACTGATACACTTTTATCCCAAAATTACTGTAGGAATTCTGTATTCTCTGGAAGATACAAACTGTCATATACAATAACAAAGCTGCAAGTTAGGCTTCTTTTTTCTCTAATCTTGTGTTCTTCACTTGTGTTTCCATAGAGCAAATACCTTGCCTGTACAGTGGCCACCTGCTGTGATTTGGGCTCTCATGGGATGTTTTGTGCTAATAGTGAAGTTGAGAGGATATGTTGGAGCTGTGCACCTCGAGCGGGAACGTTATGATTTTGGTTGTTTCAAATTTTGTAATTTTCAATCAAACAAGACTGTTTTGGTGGTTCTCTTGGTCACTTGCTACAGATTACTGCTCCAAAATCATTAGCTGTGTAACTACTCAGAACAAGATTCCTTTTTCTTGAGCCTGCTTTATTTGATGTAATAAGCTCACATCGCCGATTATTTTTATATTGTGCTATTGTTAACAAATCATTACAGCAGAGTTGAATGCATGGCTTGCAAGCATGTGCAGCCTTAATTTTATATTTGAAAGCATTGACCATTACAAATTCTGTGCATTCATCAACTGACGAAATAAAATAAACATTCAAGCATTAGTCTTTTTTCAGATTTTCCCGGAGGGCAAGCATTTGGACTGGTAAAGCAGGAAGATCGAAGAAAAACGTTGAGTGACTGCTGTATTTTCTGTGTTTCAGTCAGGGAAGTGAGCACGCACTTCCCCTTTGCTTTTTTTTGACCGAGCTTCTGCTTTTACTTTGCCCTCCCCTCTGGCCAGCCAGCGGCTGTTATTCTTTCATACGCCGTTTTCTTTTCTTTGTGAACTTGTCCAAAAGATACTGAGAGGTATCACCAACTTCACTTTTTTTCTGTTTGTTTTTATTTTGGTGTTGAATTATGCTTCCGAAAAGCGACCGTGATTTTTAAGTGTACAAAGAAATTGCTGTGAAATATTGAATATTTATAGATTTCTTTGTTCTTGACTTTATTGTGCTTTTTCCTGCATTACCACTAATTCTATATACTTTTGAAAGCTTAGTGGAATTGTATTTTGGACAGATTTTGTAACCAGAAGGCTGTAGCTCCGGTCAAAGCTCTCCAGTTCTGAGAACAGCACTTTCTCTGCAAGGAGTGGGGTTTGATCATGACTAACGTATTGTCATCAGAACGATAGGGCAGCATGTGCTAAGTTTAGCTGCTCAATGAGAACTCTCATTCAGTCACTCCCAGGAAGCTCGGCCGCTGGAGTCGGGCACCAGATGGAATAGCTAATGGGCATCTGCTCTCAAGGGCTGCTTTTTGGGAGTGCTCAGCGAGTGCTGGCTGCTTTGATATACCAACACCCACGCTACAGTCTTTAAGATGGTTTTTTTCTGCAGAGGAGGATTTTACACTGAGATTAGGAATCGATAGCTAAAAATTAGTAAGAATGTAAGTAACTACATTAATAGAACCGCAACAAGTAACTACTTTTAAAGTAACTCCTAATTAGACAAATAGCAGTAATTAAAAGTCTTCACAGTGAATTTTGTTTAGCTTCAGTATCTTACGTGCAAGTGCCTGTACTTTAGAAAGGGATTATTAAGATTGGCAACTGTAACATATTCAGTCTCAGATGGTAGCAAATAATTCATCCTGGATCAGAACCTGCAGCTTCATCCTAGATTTACCTGACCAAGAAAGGTTAAAGCACATCAACCAAGTGTTTGGGAGCTTGTATTTTTCCAGTGCTTTCCAGCATTGGGCTTTGTCTGTGTATGAGGTGAGATATTAGTTTTTGCCTTTACCTCATCTTTGTATCTGCGTAACTAAGAGAAGAGATTATTTTTTTTTCTTTTTCATTTATTTGGCAGTAAAACACTTCTTTCTGAATAATGGAGTTACGTTTCTCTTAGATATGCCCTGAAATAGCTGTGCTTTAAAAAGCATGTTTTTACTAGGTCCATCCTCAGAAGGAAGAGCAATTTGGGGTAGGAAGATTAAAATGTGTTAACCAAAAACGTATCAGAATGGAAAGTCATTAGCAGAAAATAAGCACATATATGCAGAGGGGATCCCTCCAGCAGCTGTTGCTGCACATGCAGGTTGTGTGGTGGCTGGCTTGTGCTCCCACCTCAGTCTGACACGAGTCTGTGACATCACCAGGTGCTTCAATTAAATAGGGCAGGACCTGTCCCTGAATTACCTCTTTCTCTCTGAGTTCCGGCCCTTGAGGTGTTTGTTGAGAGAGAGGATGTCTGAGCTCTCTCTGTGGATAAATTATTGACAGTGCTGGGAAGTGAAAGCCTGTCCCTGGCACTGCTCAGAGGCACTGAGTTCATCTGGAAGCAGACGAGGCTAGAAGAAGCGGAGAGGAAAATTGCATCAGACAAGGATAAATTTTTCATGTTATTGTGCGTTACTTTAGAAATACATGGTCTGAAAAGCCTGGGATTCCTCAAAAGTGGTCTCTGCTCATCACCCTAAGCTGAGTTTTTCATGTAGTTTTATTATGCAAAACGATCATTGTGTTGCTCAACATGGAGGAGCAAGAGTGATGTGTGAGGCATGAGACAAAATGTGCTCAGTCTTCAGTTTGTTCAGTCACTTTTCAGTATCATAGTAAACTTCATAGTAAAGCAGGCTGGTTTTGTGCACTGTGAGGTGTGCTGAGACTGGTGGCTGCTGTGCTGCCGTGCTGCTCTCGGTGCCTGGCTGTGGAAATGCAGAAGACTTCATCAGTCCCCAGGCTATCAGGGAATGGATAAGCAATATAAATTTGATTGCCTGCTGCCGTGTGTGAGGGCGCATTTCACCACATGGTACGGGTTGCAGATAGTTACTGAGCACCACCGCTTCTTGCATTTCAAAGTCCTGTGTGCAAAGGGTCAGGAAGCATTAGTATTCCACTTTTTTTTTTTTTTAATCAAGATGTGGTGTGCAGTTCATATACTCAGATTTATGTCTTTACCAGTGTAAAGTGCTGTTAAATTCAAGGCAAAAACTGATATAGAAAACCTGAAAGGCTTTTTCAAAGAGACCAACCCCACACTGGCTTTACTCCTGCAACATGTTCCTTTTCCTGTACGCCAACCATGCTCATAAATTCCTTCAGAAAAAAGAAAGAGCTTCTTTTTATTGCAAAAATGAAGTAACTAACGCATTTGTTAAGAGACAGAACAATGCGTCAGCTCTAAAGGCTGGGTCTGATCTGCAAAAAGACAAAAGATCTAGAAGTTGGGGCTAATTGGAAGCAGCTAATCAGTATTTTTAAGAGAGCAGAGGGAAGAATGAGGACAGAGCTTGTAGGAAGGGAAGATGACATCAGGAGAAGATTTTTAAGAAGATCAGAACCATGATTTTTACTAAAGGACAAAATTCTGAGTTCTGAACAGCTCAAATCCACTCTTCTTGTGTTGCTTTGGTACATGAGTGGCTGCTTGTGTTGCGCTGAATAGATTGTCTGGTCGTGGAGACATCACTGAGATTGTTAGTGGTGTTCACATCTCCTGGGTATGAGATGGGGCTCCTTCATGAATAACGCATGGAGTCCTCGTTAAGAGTGAGAACTGTAGCATTAGTCTGCTCACAGTTTGGTTCCAAGAGTAAGACAAAATTCACCTGAATCTCTGCAGAAAGGCATTTATTTAATTCCTAACATGATTTTTTCTTTTCCTTGTAGCTTGCACCTTCCCTTCCATTACAAGAAGATTTTGTTTACCACTGGAAGGCAATCACTCATTATTACATAGAGACTTCAGGTAAGAGAAAAAATGCTGTGGTTTTATATCTTTATGTGAAAACTAGAGTTCCCAATTTCAGTTTTGTTAAAAAGATTAGGAAACACTAAAATGAGTCGTGTATTTTATCAAAATACCAACAATAATAATTATTAATTAGAGATATTGTGTACCTCTTTCCATCCCTAAAAATGTGGGCACAAACAACTGTGGAAGGAAGGTCTTTTCCTGACTATCGCTTGGAGATTTGTCCCTTTTCATGTCTGACCCAATTTCTGCCTTCGCATATTCTGTTTAATTTAAACAGACAGCTACAGACATGTAGTACCTGCTTTTAACCTTTTTATTGTTTGGCATGAGGGATTTCTGTTTTCTTTCCAAGATTTTAACCACAGCCTTCGCACAGCAGTTTTGTGGTCATACATTTTACAAGACTTTTCGGAGTCCTATGTGCTCAGTAATAGGTGTTTTTTCTTTAGTGTATTATCTTAGTGAAAGGTGTTTTTTATAATATAGCTCTGAAAAGTAAGTTTGTGAGCAGATTCAGAGAAAAATTTAAATAAAACTTGTCTGTAGAATCACTGAATCATAGAATGGCTTGAGGTGGAAGGGACCTCGAGGAGGTTAGCTGCTAGGTCAAGTACTAGATCAGATTGCCCAGGGCCCCATCCAGCCTGGCCTTAAACACCTCCAGGGATGGGGCATCCACAACTTCTCTGGGCAGCCTGTTCCAGCACCTCACTACGCTCTCAGTAAAAAAATTCCTCGACATCTGATCAAAATCTTCTTCCCTTTTGTTTAAAATCATTTCCCCTTGTCCTACCACTATCTACCCATGTAAAAAGTTTTGCTCTTCTTCTAAAAAATCGGTGTTCTCATGAAATTGTGGCTATAGTTATTTGTTCTTAACCTTTTCTTTGGTTTCCTTCAGCAGTTATGCAACACATTGATTTTCAATTTTTGATTCTACTTTAATAGTTTTGAAAGTGAATGCTACCATGCTTTCCTCAAGCTTATTAGTTCTGTGTGTGTGTTAGAGTAGCTATGCAGTCTGTGTTTCTGTTTGGGACAGGTGATCTTGTTTGTGCCAATACTTACTCCTACAGGCTGAAATTCGACCCCTGTTCTAAATACTCATCTTTTGGAATGCTGTGTGGTCTTTCCTAAGGTGGAAATGAGAGTGGTAGAGGAAAACTGATACTTACGATTATGTAGTACAGAATAAAAGCTGACCTATCCCACAGGCTTTCAAAAGTCTTGTGAAAAATCAGCATTCGGTCAGTGGATAGATTTCTGTGCTCTTCAATGGAAGCAGAATTATGCCTAAGAAACTGCAGCAAAACAGGAGGATAATTAGAGGTTGTAGTGGAGACCAAAATCACTCTTATATGGCAGTTTTCCTTTGTGTTCTTTTTGCCATTTGCATGCAACTGGCAGTTATTTTTAGATGATCACATAAAAAGTAGTAGCTATTTCCCTAGAGGGATATTTGTTCAAGGAGAATTTAGCTGAAAAAAATAAAGAAAAGCAAAATCTCTCCATGTGTGGATGTGCTCTACCGCATGTTAATGCCATCTCCCACTGCCAGTGACATAAATCCAAAGCTGTTTCATGACTTCACTACTTGATCAGCATCTTACCCTTTCCTTTGTAAAATTTTACAGAATGCTTTCTTAATGCAGAAAGTATAAGAGCCAAACCTAAAATCTCATAAAGAATAAACAGTGTAGAGTCAGGGTTTGCTTTGTTGTTGTTGCTGGAAAAGCCATTTTAGTTATCTAGTTAGCAAAGGAACTAGTCAGCTGCAAGTTAATTTTATCTGTTCATAGATTTCAGAATACTATGCAAAGAGGAAGTTCTTGAGACAGAATGGATGCTAACTGAAAGATTGAGGCTTGCACCTCGCTCTTATTAAGTTTGGTTTCTGGCCGCAAAAGTTTTCCTTCCTTACTGCATGGTTAATGCATGTTTTGAAATCTGGCATTTCACCTTTATCCCAATCCAAGGTTAAATACCTGCCTAATGCATATTTCAGTTTACATTTTCAGATATAGGTCTGAAAACCCATTTTAAGGAATGTTTAAAAACTTGTTTCTCAGGACTCTGCAATTTTTTGCTATTTAGGTAAGATTTCTTAAAACTGAACATCCAAAATCTCTACTGTGTTTTCAAAATTTGGTCCAGTAGGTGTTCATATATGTTTTAAAGGCATATGTCTATCTTTTAGATTATACATATGCATACATAAATTGTGTGATAGTTTCCTAATTTTTTTCCTTCATTTTTAATTGTATATCTCTTCTATTTAGATGACAAAGCACCTGTGACCGATACCAACATTCCTTCTCACCTGGAACAGATGCTGGATATTCTAGTTCAAGAAGAAAATGAGAGGGAATCAGGTGAAACAGGACCGTGTATGGAGTATTTGCTACATCACAAGATTTTGGAGACACTTTACACACTAGGAAAAGCTGATGTATGTACCTCTCTGCCGAGCAGATTGTCTTTTGGGTGGGCTCATGATTGTGATAGGGAGTGAAAATCTGCAGTAGATGGTAGTGTGGGATGCTGCAGGATGCAGCAAATAGCTCTTTGCTTACATTACCAACATATCACAGGTAATAGTCTTGTACAAGTGTGATCAAAGTGAGACAGTCAGTAAGATGCTGACTAAGACTGAACACAGATTTATTACTCAGCACTCTGATACTGACGGTGAAACTGGAAGTAGGAAAACACTTTTGTTCAGTCTAAAAGTTTTAGGGCATCCACAAGACAGTATTATCCATGTTAGTATTGGGAGGTACTTGGGTGATAAGTGCTATATTAAATACATATCTTGTTTCAGTTTTCTGAATGTGAGTAGTTACTGCTCAGAAAGACTCCGTGTCAGAAGCCATTGACTTAAGCTGATCCTCAGACAGCTTTCACAGCTGAGTCTTTGACACAATTCCAGCCCATGGCAATGTTGTCTGGTCCTTCTCACATCTGCTTTGTGGCACGTGAAATTAACTTCATGGTCTTGGTGCATTCTTGCTGATGTCTTTCTTGGCAGACTTAGGAACTGAAATGCATGGGATTGGACGAATCATGGGGTGCATTAACTTGGCAACTGTTGTACGAGAGCTACTTGTATCATGGTGCAGATGCAGTTAGAAAAGCATGGTGTGTCTTGTTTGAAGGATGAATAGAGCTCACCATGGTTTCATTTTCACTAAGTCTTTTACACATTGTCAGGAGTTTTTAATCTACTTAATTTGATGTACATAGACAATATAGGGTACTAGCTGTCTGAGTCTAGGATATTTCTTGCTTCTGTAGAACCAGATCTCTAATTAATGTTTCTGCACCCTCTGTCCTTTAATCAGGCTAAGATGCCTGATACTGATGTGTTGAAAATTCAGAATTACTCAGAAAAATAGCTTAATTAGTGGTTATAAACTTCACGAGAAGTCAAGAAGAAACGTAGACTTATGTGAAGCAAGTAATTAGTAGCATGTTTCTAAGAGTTGAGGGAAGAAATTTTGCACTCGTTTCAGTATGCCTGTACAAGCAATATTTGTGCAGCCCATCTTTATGCTTTGCCACTTGTGCATTGATACATCTGAAGTAAACACACATTTTGGTGCTTGCAAGATGTTTCAAAGATCTGTTGGAAGGAGAATAATATCCCTTCACAGCACTCAGTTAGACTTACTGAGTTGCTGTTGATGCACCCTGATGGTTCAAAACTTTTCATTCTTTGTAACAAATTGCTTGACAACTAAGTGATAATTAGGGTTGACAACCTAGGGATAATTACCTTGGCAGGAGAAGCAGGTTAGGCTGCTTCTTGGCTGCTGCCACACACTCCGTTCACTAATTTCTATTAGTAGACCTGTTGTTAAGGGTGTGTGCAATGAACCAGGTCAGGGAAATAGTGTAGATTAAAATGAATGTATGGAGTAACAGCTCTTATTATATTATGTTAGGACATGTGAGAGTCAGGAAACAAAGGCACGTATGGGTCCACATGCCATCGGTTCTGGTGGAGATAATAAAGTACTTTCATGTGACATTATGTATGGGAGGTGGTAGAACATGGGCATGGATGTTCCTTAGACTTTTCTGATTTATATTCTACTGAATCTTTGGGAAAGCAACAGCTTTCTCTTGTCCTGGAACATCTGTGCATTTATAAACGCTTTATCTGTCTACGGTTAATGGCTCATTAATTAAAAAAACCTGTGGTAGGCACTTCAGATGTTTGTATTTTATCATTGCATATTTGTATGTAATGACTCACTGAATTGTTGGATTTTGTGGAACAGTGTCCTAAAAGAAATCTGACCTTTAGGCAATTAATTCAGAGTTTATTTCCCTCTGTATTGGTGAGAATATTTCCTAGAAAGATAGTTGAAGTCTGCACTCCAGCAATTAATTGAAAATATGGATAAATGATTTCTGTTTGATCCTAGCCATTTTGAATGACCATTTTGTGTCTGTGTTTTCTCTCCACACTTGTTACATTTGTGTTAGTGTTCATCTGTTTTTGTTTCAGTGTCCTCCAGGAATGAAACAGCAAGTTTTGGCTTTTTATACAAAACTTCTTGGAAGAATACGGCAACCTCTTCTTCCTCACATAAATGTGCATAGGCCAGTGCAGGTACTGTTCAGATTTTCAAGTAAACTGTATTTTTGTATGATAAGTTTCCCTTAGTCTGTTTTTGCTAATGATATCTTTCTTTTTTTCTGTTCTCAAGTAAGTTAAACAACTGCTTAAGTACAGGATCAGTTTTAACATATTGCCAGTTAGATTCTTGAACTGCCACTGCAGTACAAGTCATAAATAATAAATCTTTACGACAGTCTTAAATCCAGAGCAAACATTCAACTCAATAATCATGCACCATCGTAATATGTGTATGGAAAAAGAATTCCATCCACCATTCCTAAATAAAGCTATAACTTCCTTCCTGTCTTAATTGCTCACTTTTGTGTATGTGACAGAAATTAATCAGGCTGTGTGGTGAAGTTCTGGCAACACCAACAGAAAATGAAGAAATTCAGTTTCTCTGTATAGTATGTGCAAAGCTGAAGCAGGATCCATACCTGGTCAACTTTTTCCTTGAGGTGAGTAAAACAAATGTGTTTTTTTTTTCCTCGTATATTTATAAGGAAGTGACTCATAGACAAGATCTATGGAGAGCAGGAGGTAGCATGTTGGACTTCACAGCTTCGTTTTTATTCAGTGTGTGATTGGCTTTTTTTTTCCTGTGATATTAAAAGTCTTTTCTTTCACTTCTAGAGACTTCATACATTCCGTGGTTTTTACTCAAATTTCATTCAGGATTCTCATATACCTGCCTGAGGTTCTTTCCCTTTGAGCCTTTAGAGGGCACTCTCCAGATTACAAAATCGAGTTGTGTTAGCCCTGGCATTAATAGGGATTGTAATGTAAGGCACTGTGAGGAGACCTTGAACTTCCTTGTTATTTTGTCTTCAGCCCAGTGAAGACTATTGTACAGATTGCACAGGGCACTGAAACCTTGCAGAATGCTAAGTGTTCTGTGGGCTTGGGCTCTTACTTGATAGTGACACATATGGTCTAGCTGCAGTGCCAGCTCACAATCTACAATATGGCATTATTTTCTATCTGTAAGAAATCCAAATATCTTTACTCCCGTCTTGGAACTTAACACGTGGCATTGATGAAACCAGA
This sequence comes from Numida meleagris, assembly GCF_002078875.1. Taxonomy (NCBI): domain Eukaryota; kingdom Metazoa; phylum Chordata; class Aves; order Galliformes; family Numididae; genus Numida; species Numida meleagris. The sequence goes on along the minus strand of NC_034413.1, from coordinate 7,588,762 downwards.
GTGGGAGGACAAAGAATTTATGGAGAGACTTTCTATTCTCGTTTAGAAAGAACATATAAAAGTTTAATTTATTACAGTCTATTTATAAGTTCTTCCTTCTTCTTCCACTTAGATGTTGTACCATCACAGGAAACATCAATTAAGTACATGATACATAGCTATAAAGATGTGAAATATTCCTGAAGTATAGTTTATCTACAAGTTTTCCCTAAACAACAATCTCTAGCAGCAGAGGCTGATAAACAGCAAATATGTGTTCTTTCCCATTAAGAATATGAATATCACTTATAAGTCAGTTAGTAGAATCCATCGTGAGTTTATTTTTACCTTAATTAAACTGCCTCAATTGCCCTTGTATCCACAGTAGTAAAGGTAGTATAAAGGCTGAAGATTTCATGTTTAAATATCAGAGGCATTTAGAAGCAAGCTACCAGCAACACTGCATGCAGAATATAGTAAAGTCTAAACCAGGATTGTTTTTGATCTGATTTGTGTAAGTTATATGGTTGAAAAGAAGAATTAAAACCCTCTGAATAACTTCTGTGCTCAAATAATGGCCCTGAAGTCAAATCAGAGAATGTCAATGTCAACGGTTTACGGGCGTTAGGCCCGATTCCGTGATAAAGGGGACGGGGGACCCAAGGGCCCACGTCCCGGGAAAAGGGGAAAGGGGAAAAGGGTAGGGAGATGGCCCTGAGAGCAAAGAACAGCGGCAACAATCTGAGGAGAAACAAACTAATTTACTAAATAAAATATCGGAATGCAAAACAACACACTATAATACAATATAATTACAATTTAAGCTGATAAATCCAACACAGAGAGAGAGAATGTCCCAAAATCAAGGTAGGCCTTACTCTACTACCGACGATAAGACGGCTGGAGAGCGAGGTGCTGCCAAGACGAGAGACGGCGGAAAAAGGGACGAGGTCTCGTGATCTGCAAGTTTTTATACTGTGAGCTTCTATCTTTTCCCTCCGGCTGGAAAATGGTAACAGAGGAGCAAAGTACCGTGGGGACTGTAGTAGTCCTTCTCTTCTGAGAACTAGGTATATCCACTACATGATGTTATGATGTGGAATACCAATAACCGAAAATCATAAAACCATGACAGTCAATCATAGAAACTACAAATATTTTGTCAGACATTAGTTATTGTTCTTTTTGAATATAGCAAGATTACAGTCTTAAAAATCAGACATGGAAAACCAGGTGATTCCTAATTTCAGAGAGATTCCAATTTCACAAAATGCTGAGGGGCATTCCTTGTCACTCTTGCTTCCTAAATGCATTCTAAATGTCATAGCCAAAGGCAGATGTCTTCACTTTTCATAGTATTTTCCAGATAAAACATTTGGGTTGCAGAATTGTCTTCGATTAGAAGAGAATATTCTGGTTGTTCCTGGCTGTGCCTCTTAGAGGTGCTGTAGTGACTTGGTATCTGCTTCTGACCTTCAAATGCATGAAAGGGTAAAGTTACAGAATTCTGGGTGGCATTTAACTCTCAGATCTCTAACATTTAAGCTGAAAAGCAGATAGATCCCTCCAAAACAGTCTGCCTGTATGTCAGTAAGTTTTACTTCCTTTTGTGATTTTTTCTGATGAGCCTCTATGATCATTCATGAACTTAAAAAAAAGGAGTATCTATAGGCCCAGGCCCTCCCTTTTATGCTTCCATATTAAATACTTGACTGTTAGAAAGCTGTTTATATTTTAATAAAATCTTTCACCTATATTGCTTAACCATTAAAACTATTTGGCATAACAGTATCTCTTTAAAGATACTTTTAAATTCTCTTTAGATATCTTTTTAAAAGTTGCTTTTGTAGTGGATATAAGAGCTGCTTTCCTCATTATAAGGTCTTTAACATCCATATGGTAATTTTTTATTTTTTGCTTTAAAGTATTTCATTCTTTAAACTGTTTTCTCTGCTCTTATATTAAGAGAAAGAACATACATAGGAATGTTTGACTTACCTTCTCTATCTGAACCATTATTATATGCTAAACATGTTAAGTCATGTTTTTCCTCATTCATTTCCTCCTAAGTTGGCCCATCTCATCTCATCTTAGAAGTATTACTTGCAACTGATTGTTCCATGCAAAGGGAAACTTGTTTCTCTGTTTTGAAATTTCTGCTCTTGAAACCTCAAACAAATTCAAATATACTATCCCTTAAAAAGTTGCTCCTTCATTTTATAAAATGAGAAATAGTTTCGCTATTCGCTTCTATTTCCATTACTACAAATTGCCAGGTTTATATTTTCCACCATAAATTGAATAGGCATTCATTAATATGATTTCATACTCCACAGATGAAATATGAAATCCATTCATTAATATGATTTCAGATTCCACATGATCCACAAAATTCTTTTTGAGTCTATCTGAACTTCATGAGTGATGTAGTATTACCCACCACAGGTTTTGGAACTCAGCAGTTACATATTAGGAAAATACAAAAGTGTATTTTCATATTGTCTGTCCTCTGCTGATGCTGAGTTCACTTGGAGGAGTACTTTATCTAGAAAACACTGAATGTATGTTTTATGTAACCTTTTCTATTAGGTCATTCAGGATCCTGTTTTGCACCTTTGCAGGAGGCAGGTGAGCAGCTAAGCTGCAGAATTGCATGAATAGAAAACAGGAAGCTTAAACACACGCGAAAGCTCTGCCTGTGTGTTGTTGGATGTGCAGACTGCTTTGTGTTCCTTGCCAATGCGAAAGTAATGAGCTATGGACAAATTTCTAGGGGCATTTATATATTCATGTATGTTAGGTCTCTCATCAGTGCCTGAAGTAATAGGTCAGTGTAGGATAGTAAATATTTTACAAAACATTATCTAATCTTTGAAAGCACTGACTGTTACTTGAGTAGTGTAACAGCAGCATATAATCCAGGATTGAAAATGCAGTTCCAGGCTCCAGTTCTGCTTGATGTGCAAGGACTGTAGTTCTCATCCAGGTATTCCCATGGATTGATAACTTATATGGGAGATTCTGGGGGAGTTTAGAAGATCTAGTGATACACTAACGTGGCTCAGACAAACCCATTCTGGGTGCTTTGCAGCCTGATGCTTTTCACATTGTTATAAAATCTGTTGAAGGAGTCATTTTTCTTCTGTAGTCAAAAATCATAGAATCACATCCTACTTATTTTATAGCATGCAGTGTGCTGCTTTTACCACCGGGTTGCCTCTCCAGGGATGTGGTTATATGAATGTATCACACCATTCAGAACAAATTCTGCACGCAGAACGCACATCAAGCGAGCAAGCATTCGCAGCAATTCTGTAGTTTGCTGCCTGTCCCTGATGGTTTGTATGCACTAAACGCCATTAACCCCAAATGGTTACTCTTTAAAATTGTTAATGCTTGAGATGTATTTGTAATAATTTTGGCTTTATCCTAGAGGAGAGAAACCCTTTGGATTAATAATCTCACTGCTGACTTGCAAAATTGTCCTGTACTGAAATCTCATGTATAGTTGCGATAAAGCGTTATTCACCTGTGCTTTTGACAGAGGAGAACTGAATTTTTGCCACGGTGTGAGTTTCTTCCTGGCCTCTCAGAGCACAGATTTAAATGCCTGTTAGTGTGGCAGATGAATTTATAGTGTCATGTTAAGTAGAGATCGTTTCTAGCGTCTAACAAGGTTCACTGTGATCTTTTACAGTACCTGGTGCCCAGTGCTAACTTACAGTATCTTCTGTCCGTTCAGTCTTTTAAACATTTTCTTCAACTTGAGAGTACTCTACTATCATAAAATATTGTTGGTTTTTTTTTCCCTTTCCCACTGAAGATAAACTCTCAAGAAGTTTAGAATTAGTCCCCCTCCAAGTGGAAACAGTGTTTCAGGCATGAAATCAATTTGAGGCCTTGTCTAGAAAGGGATATTCTGTAGTGTATGCTACTGTCAAAAGGTGCCCTCGTAAGGTAAATGAAATAGTATAATGAAATTAAATTGAAAATGAAGTGAGATAAATGTCAAATAGTGGGCAAAGCAAGTGAGCCTTGAAACAAAATGGTGTAGGCTTTAAAAGAAATTTAAGTGGACTGAAAAATGTTCTAGATTTAAAAACTCACCTGCTGTTGCAATCCATTACATTCTACTTGGTTACTGTATCCAGCCTTGTAGGTTACTACTTAAATGCTGATGTAAAAAATTTCCCTTTAGTAGGTTTATACTTTAGGATGAACAGCAATTTCAGCTGTGTAATTCCAACAAAATGCTTTGCAGAGTAAGTTAAAAGCAATGGCCTCCAAAGAATCAACAAACGTAATCACAGAAGACATGCTGAAAGGCCAGGATTCATTGGCAACAGACACAGGGCAGCCCATCCCGCCTGAAGAAACGCCTGGCGCTGCTGGAGCGGAGCAAATGGAAAAGGAAGATGAGCTCCCTCAACAGGCAGATGATCTGTCTTTCAGTCTGGATGAACTAAATGTCACGTCATCGCCTGAGTCCTCCGCTGTTTGTCCGAATCAAGACTATAATTTAGTGAATTCTCTACTAAATCTCACCAAAAGCCCGGTGAGTTGATTTTGTTTTATTTTGTTCAGTGCGGTACAATGAAGAAGTGGTTTGGATGCAGTGTGAAATAGGTAGAGGGAGTGAGCAGACGTATATGTGCAGTCTGTACTTTAAATACAAAGAGTAAATGAAAGATTTTTGTGGCTGCTTTTTGTGAATTGGTTACTTGCTTTTACTAGAAATTCACAAGAAATAAATCTTAATGACTGAAACAGAAAGAAAAGTTTTCATGCACTGTGGGGGAATGGAGGTGGGTGTTGTTTGGGACTTGTTTGCCTCTGGATTTCAAGTGATATTCATTCACTGCCTGGTTAACTCCTCCATGCTCTTCTGCCAGGATGGCCGGATAGCGGTGAAGGCTTGTGAAGGGCTCATGCTTTTGGTGAGTTTGCCAGAACCAGCAGCTGCCAAGTGCCTGACTCAAAGCACTTGTTTATGTGAATTGTTGACAGACAGGCTGGCCACCCTCTACAGAGCTCTGCCTCAGTCACTGGACCCTTTAGACATTGAAACAGTGGAGGCAATTAACTGGGGGTAAGAATTTTCTTTTTGTGTTTAATACCTCAGGTGACTTTACACCCCTCCCTGACACTCATTTTCTGTAGTTACATAACAGGTGTAAAATATTTACACCTCCCTGGTAGTCTCAAGAGCAGGGTTTAGGTACCATCTTTGGTAGAGCAGGAACACCTTAGCTGTGCAGTGTACTCGTTATTTCTGCCATAGGACCAGGTTTGTCTGCCAGGCCATTGCAAAGATCCCTCAGGGGGCAAGGTTTTCCACTGAATTGCATTAGCAATTTATGGTGTTGTAGCTGGAGAGTCTCAGGTACAGATTATTTTCCTGTTCAGATGTCAAAGATTTAAGAAACATACTCATAAACTTTTCACTGTATACAGTGAGCCTCATATAGTGCAGCAGAGATCTGGAAGATTGTATTTGACAGCAAGCTCTTGTTGCAAAATCTTTACAGTGAAAAGGAAGAAGGGAAGAGTTACTGCATAACAACGTGAAGGAAAAGATGCATGCCTGTTAGCCTAACTGCTTGTTTGTGCTTGTCCCCACTCTGCCTTTATTATTATGAATTGTTCATGATTTGTTAGTACACAGACAAAAAGTGTATGTGCAAAAGAATAATTTAACTTCTGATTGTTGAAATTTGAAGTTTGAAGAAAACAAATGATAACTTTGACTAGTGGGATAAGAAATTATTGGATTGCTTTAACAAAGAATGTGGTGAATTTGTTATTCCTTACAGCCTTTAAATGGAATATATGCTTTTTTCCTGAAAGATACCACCTAGTTCAGGTATAGGCTGTGTCATCTTGGTGGATTCGGTTGAAGTCACTTACAGAATAGAGAAGAACAATTGCCTTCGTTTTATGGACTCTGACTACAGGAGTTAGTGATGGTAGTGATCTGTGTTTCCTGGGAGAACAGAGCAGATGATCGATACTCCCTTCTGATTTAAGAAATCCTTAACGTTAGTATTTCCACTCAGAGTTCTGCTGCTGCACATACAATGTATCCTTCAGCATGCCCTTCTATATAATGATAGCACTTCCAGGTTGGGAAGAGACAGGCCAACTATTTTGATGTTCATTTCATTGTTAGTACCTCATTAATTATGCCATTAAGTTCAAGAAGAATAGAGTCCTGTGTTCTTTGAGTGCTTGTAGACTAAATAAGTATTTTCCATACATGCTCTAGTTTGGATTCCTATAGCCACAAAGAAGATGCCTCTGCTTTTCCAGGGAAGAGAGCGTTGATTTCATTTCTTTCATGGTTTGACTACTGTGATCAACTCATCAAAGAAGCACAAAAGGTTTGAAATGTTTACAGATGATACGAATATATTCAGCAAATAAAGAGTTCCAGTTGTTTCTGAGCTTTTGAGTTTAAGACATACCATCCTGTATTTTTGTTTCAGACTGCTGCTGTTGCTATGGCAAAAGCGGTGCGGGAACGATTTTTTGTTGATGTTATGGAACCCCAGCTGATGCAAACGTGAGTAGCATCCTACAAAACTCAGCAGAGCAAGGTCTGAATCAAGCTGATTTCTTTTTTATCAGCTGAAATCCAATGCGTATCTGACACTAAGTTTATTGTTCAGCTCAGAAATTGGAATCCTCACGTCAACTGCGTTATTGCATCGCATTGTTCGTCAAGTAACTTCAGATGTCCTACTGCAGGAATTAGTTTATTTTGTACTTGGAGAACACAGAGAGCCAGAAACTTTGGCAAACGTCAACAGACATCCATTGCGACACAGGTTAATCGAGCACTGTGATCATATTTCTGATGAGGTAAGGAGTGGTACTGATATAATGTCTGCTGGCCAGCTCTGTCCGGCACAGAGCCTTGAGAGATGTACATACACAATGCCAATTAAAAAATAATGTTGTAACTTGAAGCAATTCACACACAATAAACCTTTTAAAAATAATTTCAGTAAAATCATCCTTTAGGATGCTGCTTGTTTCAGGTTTTTTTCTCACTTGCACAGTGACAACTATCCTCTGGTATGGAACTGATTGTAATACACAGAAAACTAACTTGTTCTTGGGATGTTCTTAGTTTTATTACTTTGGCAGATTTTAGAAGAGCTTTTGTTTCATAGGAAAAAAATACATGCACATGTTGTTTGTCAGATGTATAAATAGCGATGGAGAGTCCACACACCGCATTCAGCATGATAATTTCCTATTTTTTTTGTAATTTTGCTTCCTTCTACAATATTAATAAGTTAATTGTGATGTTCTGTATAAAAACAGAGGTGGAAGGCAAGCAGCATTATGACAGTGGTGCATCACTTTATGTAATTTTTGCTTTTTACATTGCAGATCAGCATAATGACTCTACGGATGTTTGAGCACCTTTTGCAAAAACCTCATGAGCACATTCTCTATAATTTGGTTCTGAGAAATTTAGAAGAAAGAAATTACATAGAATATAAGCCACTGTGTCAAGAAGATAAAGATGTGGTAGAGAATGGGCAGATTGCAGGAGCAATGTAAGTTTCTTTTTTAAGACGTTTTCGTAACAGGTAACTTGGATCCTTCTTTTTAGAACCAGGGGTTTTAGTAATTGAAGGAGAAGTGAGCACAGAGAGCACGTTGTGTGTTCTGTGTATTCAGCTGTAACTATAACGAGCATATGTAAGGTGATGCACAGATTGCTATGTCACCAACCGATGTCAATTGCTGGAAGAGCATCAGAAAAGCTAAGGTTCTCAAAAGCTTATTTTCTGATCTAGGCACTTAGGTGTCCTGTTCATATTTATGTTCTTTAATTATTTTTTGATGGGAAAAAAAAGTTGGGGGGATGCTCTAAATAAAATTCTTTGAAATACTCCACCAAACTATTGTGACTTTTTTTTTTTAGCTAATGGAGGAGGTTTAAGGACTGGTCACATTCAGCTATTTTAGCATCTTTATTTCGATTTTTCTGAGTCATCTAAAATAACCCGATGATTTCCCAGAGTGTAAATACCTCTTACGTGAAACATGTGTCTAAAGAGTTTAAGAGATTTAACGCAGTGATTTTTGTACCAGTAAAAAATATCTCCTCTGTTATTCGTTTTCTTTAAAACAAAACCAGTCTTGTTGGATATGTGTAGAGGTTGGCATATCTGCATGTTAACTTGGTAGAAAGCCGTGCATATGGCAGCGTTCGGGAAAAGAGCATGACTGTTCAGAGATGAAAAGCAGGAAAGCGTGCCTTTTGATCCTGAGAATTTCTTGCCTTCCGTAACGTTCTGCAAATGGTGATGGTTTTGTCTAATGTAATCTCACAGAGACCTGGAGGAAGATCCGCTATTTACCGATCTGTCTCCGGATAACACTGGGGCTCAGGAGTGGCTCAGTGTTTCTCCACCCATCAGTCCAGAACATCCGAAAAATGATGGGAAGACCGAAGTTCATAAAATTGTAAATAGGTAAGTTGAAACAAACACTTAAGGAAATCTCTGAAAGTGTGGGTGTCTGCACACACTGTGCATACCGAATGTACTCTGTAATGGATGTTGTTCTGTGCCAGCTGGTAAAATGACTCCACAGAAGAAAATTGTGGCATTTTATCAGAAAACTACTCCCAAAAGATTAGAGCTTTGCAATAAGTAAAAATAATTCAGCATATACTTGAAGAATAGATAAACTTTACAGCTAATAGTCCAGTTGAATACTCAGAATTCTGAATAAAAGCCTCATTAATACAATGCTTTCTTTTCTCAAAAAAGGGGAAAAAACCTCCTGCTTTCCAAAGTTCCTTAAACACTTATGTAAAAGGAAATAATTGCGGTGCTAGAGGTAATCTACTGTTCCCTGTAAACCAGGGGGCATCTCTGTCACCTGAAACATACCTTTGTGCATGCTAGACGTACTACAAATTGGATATCACAAAGAGGACAGATTCTCTTCTAAGCATCTTAGTGATAGTAATTCTATTAGCAACTAATATTAGGACAAACGCTGTTTGCTCTGTTAATACACTTTAGCAAAGCAGCACTGGTATTTCAGTGCTGTCCTATCTACTTATCCAGAAATAATCAAAGGTGTTAGCCAAAGGCAGCTAACAGCCCAAGGACAGGCAGCACACAGTGGAGTAGTTGCTTCGTGCCTTCTTTCCTGCAGTACTGCTATATGTAGTTTCCAGTGGACATTATTTGAAAGGAAGATGAAAACAACAATTACCCGAATTTGCCCTGTGTAATCTCCATCACTAAATAGAAATGTTTTAGGATTTCCAGTGCCTTGCAGATTTGTTTTTTCATATAAGATGAACATCATACAAAAATTCAGCTACTACATATTTCTGCATACAAATCTTCCAGGAACCTCCAGAAGTTCTTGATGCATGGAGAAAGCTGAACTTTAGGAACAGGGTCCAAAAACTGAGTTTTGTTTTGCTGTCTAGAAATTTTAATTGTTTTTAAAAAATGGTTTTAATGACACCCCATCTCTAATAAGATTCAGACTTTCCTGAAGTCACTTAGGCCAGATAATGGTGAAGAAATAAGGACGTATGGTATATGTACTACATACCTGGTAAGGGCATTTGTATGCAAATTTTCCTGTACGTTCTTAGATATTTATTAACACAGCAAACTATGGGAAATAGAACTGCCTGCACAGTAGGCTATGAAATGTAAACTGTAATTCTCCTTCAATTCATTTATTCCCCAGTGACCTTTAGCAAATACTTGAGCTAGTTATGACTATTCCTTTTCAATTCCATTCTGTCTGCTCATTTTGAGAATGTACTAGCCTGCCACTGAGGTTTTTACCTCTAGTGTTACATAGAAAAGTTCTGAAGTATATGCCTTTTTATAAACAGTAGTTAGAATACTTAAATAGAAATTATATTCTCTGTTCCTCACGTAAAGTTACAGTCAGATTAATTGGCCAGACAATTCAGTATTGTGTACACCATTACAGATGATGAGAAGTTATTGATCTTGTGCACTGTGGATCATAGGTATTCATTAACATTCCTTTGTCTCTTTAGTTTTCTCTGTCTTGTACCCGATGAAGCTAAGTCGTCATACCACGTGGAGGGTACGGGTTATGATACTTACCTCAGAGATGCCCACAGACAAGTAAGTCTTCCTTATTCCTTGAGAATTTGCAATGCTGATGTGGGTATACAAATGGTTCTATAAATAGTCTACTACATGCATCTTTTAGTAATGGAAGATGGGAAAATTCAATTTTTATTTTCTAATGAAATCTTAGCTTTAGAGATTTCTTTTGATTGTGAATCCACCTTATATTACTCTAGTGGGAATAATGGATGACATTAAATGCATTAATATTCATATAACAAATACACTGAGAGAAAATCTGAACTGCAGATAGGTTCTTAATTTGCTTTTGCGTTTATCTGCATTCTCTTGGAGAATTGCCTGCCAAGCTGGTTGAAAGGACTAAAGGGAAATTAAAATGCTGCATAGGAATTATGCAATCTGCGACTTCAAAAATAAAGGCTCATCGCAGGGAATGCACAGCCCGAGGCATTCAGGTTTCAAGTAGATAGTTCTGGTAGGAAGGGAAATCTTTATGATTTACTAATTTGGAATAAATGCAGCTTTTGTCTTCACAAATTTTGCAAAAAAGTAATCTAAAGTCTCCTAGGTCAGGGGTCACTGTTTATTCGCAACTTTCTTACTGAAGCCCTACGTATAATAGAAAAAGTTGTGTGAAGTAACTGAGAGCTATATTTAGTAGGCACTTCAAAAAATCCATGATCTCTGAATTATGATATCAGCCGTTTAGGATGAGAAGCTTGGATTTCTGTATTTATTGTATTGTTTTATCTGTAGTCTCTACTGAAAAGAAAGGGAATAGAAAATAGAGAATAAGGAAAGAAAGGTTGACGTAAAATTCCCCTATGTTCTATTCTTAGATGCCAGAAAATACATATCATCTTTGTACTTCTTTTATGCCTTGGGAAAAAGAGTATTCTGGGAGTTATTAGAGAAAAGAATTGGTTTCTGTCACTTCCTGACAGTGATATGGCTACTCTTAAAATATTTCCCCCCTAAGAACAGCACTGCCTATTGCTATTACTACATCCAAATAGCCATTCTGCTTCCCTATGTCTATTCCTGGAAGCCTGCACAAGTATGTAAGCTGCACACAGTGAAGTCTGTTTTGCCTCACATTTGCTACTGTTTATCCTGCTTTCCTTATTTTGGTTCATAATTAGTGCTCCTTGCAAGGTATAACGCCTGGAGAGCGAGACACCAGGCAGCCTGCAGCAAATCAGAGGCAGAGGCTGATAGGCAACTGGGAAAGACTACTGTGGGTGGTAGGGAAAAGAGGGAAGAGGAAGCCCTGCAGTACATTTTGTTTGTATCACCTACACATACATGTGCCTTCCCTGTCCTGGGAACTGGGGAGCAGTCTGGGTTGGATGTTGAGATAAGCTCCACATAATGGTGAAGATGTGTATTCATAGCCTTACCTTGTTTGGTCTCAGATGATTTTTGGAAGCTCTAGCTTTTTGTTTCTGAAGCTACCCTGACAGCATGAATGTTGAGAAGAAAATGAAGTGCCTGTACGGACACTGATCATGTTTGTTTTACAATGGCTATTCTTTTTGGACTTAGATGTCTCATATAGCTACAGAGTATGGTTTTAAGGCTGAGATGCTATTAAAAGGAAATGGAACAGTTTCATTAGTGGTTTTGAATGTTTTCTTCTGTACTTTTTTCTAGTTCCGGGATTACTGCCTCATCTGCTTGCGATGGGAGTGGCCTGGATCTCCCAGGTCTTTGGAAAAGTGCAATTTAGAAGCATCGTTTTTTGAAGGCCACTTCTTGAAAGTCCTCTTTGACAGAATGGGCAGGATTCTTGATCAGGTAAGAAAAAGCAGGTTATAAATTCCATTTTTGTTGTTTTTATCACTACTAAATGGCTTAGTCTCCATAAAGTCCAGATTCCCATGATTCATATGTCTGTTACAACATGATATTATTGTGTAAAATCCCGTGTCCTAGTTGCAGGTCTCTCTAGATTGCAGGATGTTGTAGCCATCTGTATTCTCATCATTTGAAAACCAGAACAAAACCTTCTTCTGCATTAAGCATGCTATTGTCATCACTAGCCACCGTTTTGTGTACCAGATGCCTTCTTGACCAGTGTTGTGATGGAAATGTCATTCAAATGATGAGTAAGAAAAGAACAGCTTAATGGCAATGGATGAAGCTAAGACAGTATCTTAGAAACTCATAGGTACATCTCTGGTTCAGTTTTCATTTTCTAGTGTTTACACTCAGAAGGCATGTACATTTTTCAGGAAATAAAATACTTTCCATCTCCTTTCTGCCATATTTCTTTGAATTTCGATCGTCATTGTGTAAGATGAGAACAACTTGCTGTGTCACTCATAACATTTTCCTGTAGTTAGGAAAAGCTGTTATCATCGCACTGAAAATTTCTAGAAGGTATCCTTTTCCATCTGCAATTTAAAGTTTTTGTTTTGTTCTTTTTTTCCTGTTTCGTTATATTGAAATTATAACTGTACAGCTGCCAAGGGCAAACAAATGAAATATGATCTGACAGACGTTTTGTCCTGAAAAGGACATGTCAGACCCAGATTAGTATAAAGGGGTTTAAAGAAAGTGAATTTTCGTGCTCTGTGTTTCTTTCTGTATCTAGCCAGCCTGCATGACCTCATCTTTCTGAGCAGAAGCAAAGTGAAGGCTCAGGGAGGTGAAAGGGAGGTCACTTCATGTTTCTTTGCCTTCGCTGAATTCTGGACTTAAATTAATCAAGTCAGCATTGCTGTTCTCAGTGAGGAAGATAACTTTCCTTGCTAGTGAAAACGAGCCCTGAAGTCTAGATTACACTCTAGATGCAGTAGATACTATATACTATAGATATAGATAGATATAGATATACTATATAGATATAGATATACTATATAGATATAGATATACTATATAGATATAGATATACTATATAGATATAGATATACTATATA
>NC_034413.1:7430547-7575449 GCF_002078875.1 Numida meleagris | reverse complement strand
GATATAGATATACTATATAGATATAGATATACTATATAGATATAGATATACTATATAGATATAGATATACTATATAGATATAGATATACTATATACTATATACTATAGATGCAGTAGTACGAATTTTTAGGAGGTTTGCACAATTCTGCTCAGTTTTGCATATGCAGCAATCTACAGAACGAACAGTTAGCTGTGATGGTGGTGGATTTCCAGCTTATAAACAGGGCAGGAGTCATTTAGACGTACAAATAAATGCACAGGCAACATGGCAGGAAGCCATATCTCTAGGTCAGCTTTGTGAGTGTTCAGAGGAGAAGGATGTTTGAGAGTACCAACGTTATAATTCAGAAGTCAGAAAAGAAAGCCAAACGCTTCTGTTGCTGTATTGTGTATTCTCAGTGTTTTGGTTCTAGTGGACGTGTACTGTGCTTTTTAGTATTTGAAATGATTATAGATTGAAGTTATGAAGAGATCTGGCCATCATCAGCTTTTAGGAACAAGGAGCCTTGTGGATATGAAAGCCTTGTCTGAGCGATGATACATACATTATAAAAAGTAAAAAAAAAAAAAAAAAAAAAAAGTGCATCCCCTAAGAAAAGCTACTGCATGTATCAGATACATGCAATTACAATAAAAATAGCATCTGGCATGGAAACACGGTGCCCATTTTGATAAACTGCCTGTCAGCACGACACGCATTTTGAGCTAGTCAAGCAAGGTGGTAGGATCTGCGGTGTCAAAAATGCTGGACTACGGAAGAAGTAAAGTGATCTGCCTGAAATAAACAGCAGGGGTAAATTCTTACAATGTTGTACCAAAAGCTTGCCTTTTAGAAAAAACAAAACAGACAAAAAAAAAACTGAAATTCCTTGGGGTTATTCATAATAAAATGCATAAATCACATAGAACAACGTGGAAAATCAGTGGATCGGTAACAATTTTGACATATACATGTCCAGACAAAGTAAAAAATGTGGAAGTGCCTTTAGTGGGGGGACACACAGTACTACTTACAGATAGTATTTGATGTCATTTCTGCTTCATCATATTGCTGTAGGTAGTTCTTGTGTATTTATCAGTTTTTCTCAGCAGACACCTGAGAGCTTCACAGAGATGGTCGGTATTATTTACCTAGTTTCCTGACAGAAGACCGCTGAGGCACCAAAGTGAAGTAACTTGTTTCAAGGCTGTTCAAATCTAGTACCTCATCTGCTAGACGTGGCCTGCTTCCTCCTGTGAAAGTTAAACGTTGAATTTCTATGGAACTGTTTCCTGAGAATTTTGAAAGAATTTCCTGAACTCTAGATCTTGCTGGTTTTAGCCTCTATGGTTATAGAGAAAACGTTTAGGCTGTCTGACTGAGTCTGCTGACATATGGACAGAAATAAAAGCTCAGCTTTCCTTAATGCTCTCAATTAGTTTAAATCACAACAGCAATCTGTCTGAACAATGCAGCACGTGTTACTACTTTGTTTCCTTTTCTTTGTGTGAACACCAGATAAATCTCATGGCTTCAAAGCCTCCTAACGAATTGACTGACTCACACAACTGAAAGCAGTTCTCTCACTTCTCCAGCAGTTCAGTTAGACGGACAGTGGAATGGATTTACGGAAGAAATTTGTGTCTGCATCTGCAAAGTAGCTTTTCTCTTCCACAATAACTCAAAAGGTAGACATTCCTGTTACTAGTAACATCCCTGGCCCAGGGTCTAAAAGCTTCGTTTGTTAAAAAGCTGCAGCTGGAATATCAAGTATGGAAATGACTACCACTGACAGGGAGAAATAAATATGTTCACTTGAAAAGATCTGTAAGACATCTCCCTTTGCAACGTCACGGAAGGTGGTAGCAAGCTCGGGATTAAGATACCAAATGCTAGTTAAGTGTCCACTTCTAGTAAGTGGAAATTTTGTCAGAACAGCCCCTGTAGTCTTAGGAGCTGCTAAACTGAAAAACCAGTAGGTGTCTTTTAGTGCAGAGTGAATCACCATCTCAGCTTCTTTGATTGTATTGACTGGAACGTCGACTCAGTTGCCTGAACTATCTGTTGCCATTTTTGTGATGCCCGAGATATTCCCACAAACAAACTTGCAGTTACAACACAGATCTTGCAGGATCCACTTCTGCGGAACTGTCAAGAGGGTGACAAGGGTACACCTGTGCATCTGAGGTGGTATGAAATGTTTGTAAGCAGTTGTATCAAGTGTCAAATCTCTGTTGAGTAGGCTAATGAGAGTCTAGGCATGTAGGAAACATAAAAATAATCTGTCTTAAACTGAACTCACCCAAATCTTGTTCTGGAACAGGGAAGAAACTGTTCTCCTATTCTTCTGTGGGATGCTAACTTCAGAACGTAAAGGTGATAATTTGAGGTTGTGAACACGCATGCTCTTCCAGATGCGGTCATAACCATTGAGTGTGTTACTGCCAATATGTTCCTGGCAGCTAAAGGGATTGAATGAGAGCCCATAATCCATTTCAGGTAGAATCAAACAGATTAAGTTAAACCATATGGGCATTTGTAACATCTTCAGACTGGCATTAGCCTATAGCAAGGGCCTGCCATCGTTGTCTGTTCCAGCACTCAGTGGGAGGAAATTCCATTAGTTTTGAAATTTTGGACTGCATTAAATTGTAAGCTTATTTTCACTGTCATGAGAAAACCCAAGGCAAAATAAAAAGCTCTTGGAAAATGAGGAAGATGTGATGGAAGTACTTTCTTTTGTAAAAATAAGTTCCTTCCTGGGCTGGTGAAAAACCTTTAAGATAGCTATTCTTTTCTTCCTAGAAAACCCTTCTGACTAATCAGCATCTTCCAGCATCTGACAGTGTTGCCTCTTCCACTTGACTGAGGTGGAGAAAAAGCTTAGAATTTCATGCTGCCTTCCCAGCCCAGCAGTGTCTCATCTCAGTATCACACCGGTACAAGATGACCAGGCCTCTGCAATGGTTCTTTCCAGGAAAAATGAAAGTGACAGAAGAGAAATACAGTGTTAGCTGTAAACAGGGATTTATCACTCTCAATTTCCTGAGCTCGTATAGTTTGCAGTTGTCTAGAAGCAAGATGTTTAATCTAGTCTGATTCTGTGTTCTTTGTTTAGCTGCTGAGCTGAAGAATGATTTTATAGGAGGAGGAGTTATCATCCTACAATAAGCAAGAAGTGTGCAAAAGCTTCATGTTGTTGAAGGTGTTTTATAGTTAATATCTAATTCTTGACTGTCATATTCCCTTCACTCCTGTTGTGGGACAGGGTTTGGACCTGTCTTCTAATCTGGCTTTTTATCTTTATATATTTCTAGCCCTGTATATAAGGTTCGAGTAGTTAAATAAACACTTTCTGGATGAAAAGAACTAAGCACGAAAATAACAAAGCACTATGTTTTCCTTTTTTTTTTTTTTTTTTTTTTTTGCAGCCCTATGATGTAAATTTACAAGTTACTTCAGTGTTGTCCAAACTCTCCTTGTTTCCCCATCCTCACATACATGAATACCTTTTGGATCCTTACGTAAACCTAGCCTCTGGCTGCCGGTCTCTTTTCTCCGTTATTGTCAGGGTGAGTAAACACACAGTTAATGTTTGCATATGGCTATACAGCAGTGATATATTTAGTAACTTGGTAATGAATATTTAAAGCTGGATAGCTTAGGTTGGCAAATGGCTTCTTACTGAAAATAGATACTTATGCTCTTGATTTGGAAATCAGAATTACATATTTTCTACCAAAAATATTGAAAAACATGTATTTCTCAGCATTCATTCTGATTCTACGTGTGTTCAAATTTGTTTGTTTGCTTGGTTTCAGTGTAGATGTAAAATATCCCTTTTGGCAATCGTGTTGCTTTAAATTGGACCAGGTGTCATTGTTGTCACTTGCAGGCAGCATCAGGTAGTGCTGTAGGAACAAAGTACATATTTACACCTGGATAGGAAATAGATGGCTTTGATTCATGCACAAGCAGAAGACAGTCCTGAACACCTGTGCCTGGGTGAATATCCCTGCTCATCTTTTTTTTCTGACGAAAACTGTTCTTGGCAGTTCAGTCTGAGACCCTTTTCTGGATTCTGGTCAACAGTCATTCTGTGATGAAGTGCTAGATTTATTGGATGTCCCCTTCCTTTCCCTCTGATTTCATCCCTTCCTGCCAGACCTTCATCCTACAAGAGCTGGCTGAGTGCCTGTCACACTGCAGTCTTCTCAGTCAGAGATTCCTCGGCTACCCCCCGCACCAGCTGTTATTAAGCTGGTCAAGAGCCTATTAATGATGCTTGCCAGTACTAACAGAGGGCTTAGCCCCCCTTTTTCCCAGCAGCCCTCCCCGTTTCAAATGTAATCTTCATTCTCCCCTTGTTCTTTCCTTAAACTCGTGAATTTCCTGGTCAGTTGCTTGCGTCAACATTTACCAAGACAAATTAATCACTGACATAGTTAAAAGAAGTGAGTAATATCCTTTATGGCAATAGCAAGTAAGGCTTCAGAGTTTCTGTCCTGTTTTATCTCTACTTTCTGCGCCCACATCCTTGGCACTGTTATTCTCATCAGTGCTTATGACCACTCACCCTTCTTGGCACAGAGCAGCTGCCCTGCATATTACTTCGTGAGTCTGCGATGACTCTGAAGTGGCTGCATGTCCCAGGCACTGAAGGCTGTCATTGATCTTTGCTGCCAGTCACACAGAGGTGTTACTTTGTGTGTTGATGGCGTTGTACTTTGCAGGTTGTTGGAGACCTCATGGTTAGAATCCAGCGCATCCCAGATTTCACTCCCAAACTTCTGCTGGTCAGGAAACGCCTGCTGGGCTTGGAGCCTGAGGGGCCCGTGTGAGTAAATACATTGCATGTTCTCCAGAACTCACTGCTGGGTTTTGTGTATGCCAGTCCTGACCCTCTGCTCTTTTTTTTCGCTTCTCTCAGCATTGACCACATGACATTACTAGAGGGTGTGATTGTGCTGGAAGAATTCTGCAAAGAGCTGGCAGCGATTGCGTTTGTGAAGTATCATGCCTCATCTACACCATAAGCAGCCTTGATGAGCGGCCAGGCTGTGAGACCACCTAGCCTATTTCAGTCCAAAAGACTATTGACAACACTCGGATGAGAAGAGGTGTTATCTCCTGGCAAAGTGCTGTTTTTTGGCAGAATTGGAAGATAGGTTACTTTCACCAGTTTTTGGCATTCACCGCATTGCGAAGGAGATGGATTGAAATGGACCTAGAATATGATTCAAGGCATTTTGGGAGAAACCAATACACAGCATTTCTAGCCGTTGTGTGAAGAGCTGCAAAAGCTACATGAAGAACCACAGACATCAGACCTTGGTTATTTTTCTGTTATGATGACAATGTTCAGGGAGTTAGGTCTATACATGTTCTGGGGCTCACGTGCGCCAATTTGCTTTTTGTGACCATATTCTAAACAGCAAATTAATTTTAAAACATTCTTATGTCCTGATTCTTTTTCTTCTCAAGTGGATATGTGAAAGGAAATCACAACTGCAGTTGTAATGTAATCAAAATTATAGTTGAAATTAAAAATGAAGACAGGTTCAAAAAACCCACTAATTCCTATACAGTGAGATGTATTCACGAGGGGTTTTTTTCTGATGAACCTTAAAGACATCTCTCAGCTTGATTCCCCCATGGATTACTACAGGAGTTATATTAGTATGAAACCCATACTAGTGAACTAACCCAGATTCAGGATCATATCCATAACAAATATCTGAAGTATAAATGTTTATATCATATTTGTCTCTGTCTTTCCAAGTGATTGCTTTTCAGGTCATCTGTGTAACTAAATTTACTTTAGGTTTTTGCACATGAACTCCAGATGTTTGGCTCTTGTCACCTTACAGGGAAGTTAATTATAGGTCATTAGTTGTTGTTGCTGAAACAGTATTTTTAATTTCTTTTTAATTGCTGTTTAGCTTGAATTGGTTTAACAATCTTTTGTGCCTTGAAAATTGGCAGCATAAATGTTCTGTCATTTTTAAAAGTGTTTTTTTGTGCTTACATAACCCTAGCAGTAGTGCCCAGCAAAAGATTGACCGATACCAATTCAGTTAAAGTGTTGGTAATATCTGTAGGACCAAAAATTTATGCCTGCTTTGCATAGTGCTGGGATGCAGAAGTGTATATTGGTGTTCTTTTCAGTGTGGGTGCTCTTAGCCCATTTGCATTGCTCAGACTTCAGGGAGCTTTGCTGTTATTTCAACAGTGCGGTGGCAGCTGGCACCTCAGACAGAATTTGGGGCTCACTGCTGCATAGGCACCAGCAGGTGTGAGAGGCTGAGCCTTACCCTGCCAGGCACACACGCTGATTTGGGTAAGAGACCTGTCCTGTTATCCATGCAGGTGTATAGCACCTCCTTCCCCTCCTAAAACAGCGTAGGCAGGAAGGTAGAGTTCAGCTCCTTGTGTTTACATTGTGTTTCTTTCTTTGTCTTTCCTAGTATCCTATTTGCACAGTTAATGACCATTTCTGATTTGATTGCTTATATGCAAATACAGACTAATTCAGTCACTAGAATTCATCTGGATTTATATGACTGTACCTAGAATCAGATCCTGCTCTGAGTCCATGCCTTTAATTTTTTTTTTTTTAATATATATATTTATAGAATCTGGACATTGAGAGGCCATTTAAGTTAGGTTAATTAGAAGTGTCACAGTTAATGGGCTAAATTTATTCTTGTTACAGCAGTGAAGATGGTCCTGCTGTCAAAGCTTCCATACAGGTTCAGCTGGGGAGAAAGTCTAGCTGAGGAATTGGGAAAATATTTTGACAAATAAAGCCTGTATTCAGTGGTCCCCTATAAATGGAAGGCTACTGTTTCTTGGATTTATCTGGAAAAAAAAACAAAAAAAAACACGTATTTGACTTCCTCACTTCCTTATTTTCCCCCTGAATTTAGCCCTAAGGTGATTTCAGGTCAAATTAGCACTGTAGAATAAAGTTTAAAAAAGACACTTTTCTCATTTTTGTTGTTTAGAAATATGCCTTGAAAGTAGCAAATAATTTTAGTCGTATTAGAAGCTATGTTAATATAACATACTTGATGTATACTACAGAACATATGTCTATGCAGTGATTTTTAATACATGCATTTGTTATAATTAAGATCCTGATTCAGACAAGCAGTTAAACCACTTGAGTTAGGTGAAGCTTAATTTCAATAATTTTCCTAAATTACAGTTTCTTGCGTGGATAAAGTCAAGCTGTTGGGCACAAATGCTGATGCTTCACTCAGTGTCAGTCTTCGCTGGTTTTTGCTCACGCTTAATTACTTTTTCCTCCAAATTTCTGTTATTTATTTTCTTAAGTGTATGTTCCAGAGTATTTCCAATGTCCTAATTTCAGTGCAAACTGGAAGTGATGATACTGCTATGAATGAAACTTGCGAGAGCTTTCCATGCAACGTGGTGATTTGTAAAGCCATTCAGGAGGTGCCTGAACTTAGATGAAACCATTGATATCAATGTTGTTTTCACTGGTACCGGAGTCTTCAGCGACCACAGCAATGTTCTTGTGAACCAGTGAGACTCAGTTGATAAATTCATAAGAAATGGATCCATCCTGATAAGTGAAGCAATCCTTATTGCTTCGTGAGTGCTGCCTACAAACCCTTAATTACCATACATGGTGACAGTGGCGTTTATTTTTGTAAAAGTGATTTAATCTTCCTTAAGAGATGGATCTCATTTCATTTTGTTTTGTGATACTTCTCGTGCACTTTTTTTTTAGTTAGTTGAGGTCCAAGTTTTCACCTTCCCAATCTATGCATGCCATTGAGGTGCCCATTTTGTTTCTGCGTGTTTGTATGTGGTTATTTATTACCCAGAGGTGGACACCTGAGAAAATACGTGGCCTGGAGGTGACAATGTAAGCAGACCCTCCAGATATCAGCGGGAAATGCAAGTGCTTATCACCTTTGAAAATACGGCCGTTATCGATAGAGTGAAATGCTTGAGAAGAAATACTAGAGTAACTTTTGATTTCAAAAAGCAAATGCAAACTGCTTTTTAACCCTGATGCACGTGTGTAAATATGCACATTTTTACTTATTTTTTTCCGTTTATAGTATGTATTTGATTTAGACCCTGATATAGAAAGTTTTGTAATACGCCATGTGCTAAGCTCCAGTAGAACAAGTTTGTCCTTAGTTGTTTTCCCATATGACTGTAATATTCCTGGTATTCAGATCCTGTCTGTGTAACGTTCTTACTATGTATTTGTCTGTGCAATATAGAAGCTGTGATTTGATACACAGCTTGAGTCTGGTTGTACATCACCTATGTATATATATACATAGATTATATATATATGAGAACCAGAATCCCGAGCTTGCTTACACTATGATTAGTGTAAAGAATTGTTGCACGTGGTTTTACAGGGCACAATCATCGTGGAATGGCTTTGTGAATGCATGGTAATGTCTCCCATAACTGGCTGTGTGAATTCACAGCTGGCATTCTTTTGTAACTCGCTGTCTCAGTGCTAAGTGACGTGCCCGGTCTGAGGGTGACCTGCTATTGTGCATCATACATGGGTTTTCAAACCGTGATCCTCAGCAGATTCTGTGCCCTGTAAAATCATGTAACTATATCAAATATATGCTCCTTGTTTTGCCTCCTGCCTTGTTTACATTAAACAGAGGATATTCAGTAAAATTTTTCTATTAAACTTCGTGTAGGTCACTTACTGGCAGTGTTGCCACAGTTTCGCAGGTGTGGGATTTCCAGTGAGGAATGCTGAAGCAGCCACATTACCAGACATACAATGTTAAGTTTTACAAAAGAAGTTGCAAGAAAACCCATCTTTTTGTGCTGAAAAAAATACATGCAGGATTAAAGGGGATATTCTCCACAGAACTTAATAAATTAATTTCAGTGAAGCAGCTGCTTCTATTATTACAGAACCCATAGCAGGGTTTGCTTAGATGACCTTGAGAAAATGTTGAATCGTTGTATCTTTGTTTTACATCATGTCTTTGATCTACAAATCATTTTTTTTTCTTTTTCGAGTTTATTTTGTCTGTCACTGCAGCATCTGCTGGAACAGTCTCCTGTGCTGCACTGTGCAGGGCTGAGTGAAGTAGCATTCTCTCTCCCATGAAAATTGGAAGCTGGGGGAAGTGGCCACGGTGCAGTCATCCTGAGCACGGATGAATGCCTGCTCTTCCTGAGATCCCCAATATCTTTCAAGACTGCAGCTGGTCAAGACCTTTGTTTTCTACTGCGTTTGAGTGCAGAGTGCCTCAGTCACAACATGAGTTTATTGAATTGGGTACAAATGTCATAGATGTGAGCGAGCATCTTTTCTTCCTTCGGGGCCTTTGAGGAAGGCTTTGTTACGTGTTTTTATATATTTAGGTAGGTGTCTTTTCTTAGTATGGTTTTGGTGTCCCTCATGTTCTCATCATCTTTTTAAAAATCTTACTGCTCTGTAAGATCCCCTTCGAGGGCTACACTTGGATGTTAAGCTCCTTCTCAATATTTAACAGCTGCAAGTGCTCTCGCATCTTTAACAAGGAGAGCAACAGCAAGATGATACACTTGACAGCTTTTTTACAGCTCTCAGCATCTTTCCTCCATCCTCTTGGGTCTCCGAGATTGTCATCTCCCACCCGAAATCATATATTTGCTGTGCCTGCATGAGGCATTTAGAGATTTGGGGACACGTTTGTTCTGCAAGCAGTGAGGAATTTGTATGAAAATTGCACAGTTTATATCTTCCTGAATTTTTCTCTTACTCTGGTATCCATGAAATCACTTCATTACTGAAGCATGATTGTCTTACGGCACTTGCATTCTAATGCAAGTTTTGGGGGCTCCGCATCTTATGGAAAAAATAGCACTGCTATCATTGTGTGGTATTTCCTTCACATTCGTTAGCTCATTTTACAGAATCTCAGTCAAAGCTCTCGATGTATATATAAATTGCACAGGACCTACTGAATTTGTTAACCTTTAAGTATTAACAGAACTGGTTCTGTCAAACCCGAGTGTGATCCAGCTGGATTGAAATGGATTAATGCTGGGAGAAATGAATCTGTCACAAGTTGTGTGAGCCCTTCTGGCCTAAACCTGCATGTCCCTGGTGCATCCTCGATCAGCTGAGGTTCTACCTCAAGGAGGAGCAAAGGAATTGAAGAACAATTTAAGAATCAAGTGAAGCAGATGGTGGATTAAAGTGTTCAGGTGCTGTAAGCTTCTTGCAAACACCAGAAAAGTGGGAAGGAGTGAAACGTTGGATTTCACAAGTTCAGATTTGTTGCCAGTTGTGCCTTTGGAGTCAGATTGGTAAAGGTAAAAAGGTGTCTCTTAGAAGCTAGTGTCTCACTCAGCGGAAGGCCTACTGAAATGGCTCTTGCTGAGTTGATGCATGTGTTCTGAAGGGTGTTTTGTTAAATTCCTGCAAGATGTTACAGTAAGCACTACTGGTGGTGTGAAATCCTCCACAAAGAGACATAGATGGCAATTAGAAACTGCTTTGGAAATGTGTTGGGTTAGGCACAGCAAAAATGAGTCATTTGCATTGTGTTTCCCAGTGCACGGTATCCCATTTCCCAGTTCGGAGAGAGATTTCCATATTTCCTGATGTCTCCATTTCATAAATGGAGACATTGCAAATGAAAATGTGTCATTGTGCCAAGTAATGGCCTATAACAAGACTAGAGGAAATTCTTGGGAAAATGACAAAAGATATTAAAGTGCAGCAAGGGATTTAGGAGAAGGACAACAGAGGTAGCTGTGTTCTGCACGCTGAAATTACTGCTTAGGGTTAGGGGAGCGTTACTTGCCAGTAGAAAGATTTGAAAGCCGTAAGCATTACAGCTGGAGGAAACGCCAAACCTGATTTATCAGCATGTAATTAATGAAGTAATGTCATGGAGGAAAAGTGATACTGGTGATCAATGAGCACTTCCTGACCATGAATGCCTCTGGACCAGCAGTGGAAGGAGCCCGTTACCCGACACGTGTTAAAACCAGGCTGGACAAAGCATTGAGTGCTGCAGCAGGAAACCAGCCTGCGCCGGTGGGGCGATGCAGTAAGCACGCTTTTTTACATCCTCAGGCTCCCAGCTAATTAACGGCTCCTCAATGACTTGTATTTGTTCCGCTAGAAGGCGGCGAGGTGGACTGATCCACTTGAACATCTCCTGTAAATGAGGAACGTTGCTGCAATCTGAAAGAAGCAATTTTCAGCCTCCCAAAATGAGGCTCGCTTACAGAAAAACCTCTCTGCGGGAGCTGCACCCCTTAGGAGCAGCGGGAGGCACAGCGTGATGAGCGGGGCCAGGCCCCATGCTGGGCACCTCCGAGAGAGGAAACAAATTACCTGTGCTCCGCGTTGTCATTATCCCTCACTTGAGAAACCCACTTCTCCCTCCCTCATCTCCGCAGCCCCAGGAAGCACCTGTCAAGTCGGTATTTCTTAATTTGGGTTTATTTTCTCGGTCATGAATTTTTATTTCCTAAGGTTTTTTGAAGGCTCCTGGTTTTACTATTAGCAGCAAATCCATCGACGCCGTGCATCTTTCCAGACAAGTTTTCATTAAGCTCCTTATAAAGGAAGGAAACCTTTCTATTGTTTACCCCAACTCCCGAAACTTACGCTCTCCTGCCTTGTTAACTCCATCCTTTCTAACCCCTGGAACTGTTCCCCTTCCCCTTGGGGGTCCCACGTTCACTCAGCTCTGGTGGGTGCTGCATGTCCAGGACAGCGCAGAGGAAAGCAGCGCTACCCCGGGGGGGGCTGGGAGCTGCACTGTGGTTGGGGTGGAACCCGAACACAGTGACATCGGTGGGAACTTAAGCAGAAATGACACCAAGTCTTCACACAGCACTGCCCTCGCCAGCTCCGCTGCCCCAGGCCGCACCCACTCTGCCCATGGGCACCTCCAGGGATGGGGCACCCACTGCTCTGAGCAGCGCTGCCAGGGCCTCACTGCCTCCAAGTAAAAATTCCCTCCTTACCTCTAACCTAAATCTCTTCTCTTTTAGTTCAAAACCATTCCCTCTTGTCCTGTTGCTTGCTATCCAACCATGAAACGTGATAATTGTAGTAGTTTGGTATCAGCTTCACAGGCGTGAAGCATAAACCAGGGAGAAGAAAAACATATTTTATACTGATGGCTAAACCCGTTACCTGTTTCTTTGTTCAGATAATGCTTATCTAACACAAATTCCCAAGGAGCAAAAGCCTGAATAATATGGGATCAAAATTCAGTCACCCAAACCGCTTGGCCTTGCTTACATAAGCAAACACTTGTCTGCATCGTGCAAGATGCTCACCTAAGCCAGTGGTAACTGAAGTGTTGCCCTCTCCAGCATGCGGGCAGCATTGATCTCGGTAAGCAAGCCTTTATGCTCACAGTTTGGAATTCTGCTGCTCCAGTGCCCTGGCTCCTCACTACAATTTAGGAAAAGTAGTGCCAATGTGGGGTAAAATGTATAACAAAATTGTATGAGCCTTAGCATGCATTTCATGCTGTGCATGTGATGTCTGCTTCTCTGGAGCCATGATCTCAGCTTGGATCATTAAATGAGGAGCTGGTTTAGTATCAGCCAACAAATCACAATAAGCCTTGATGTTTGTAAGATGGGAAATGTGCAGGCCATCAGATTTATCAGACCTTGTGTTTACATTCTAAAAGATCAAAAGAGCACAACCTCTTTTTCTTCCTTTTATAATTAATTCCAGATGTCAGTTTGATCTACTAATGCGATTCTGATTGCCCGATTTCTAAAATGGGGTTGCCTTTTTGTTTCTAAATATCAACCATAAAGAATAATGGAGAAATATGTGCCTTGATGTGATTAAGTGGGATCTGTTCAATCACACATGCAGCACCGCAGTGCCCAACCCACGCTCTACGTTTGTCTTTCACTTCTCGGCTGGAAGTAGAAGTGCAATTCTTCCCACAGTTCAGGACCATGGTACAGCTGCCTTTGATTCCGCGTCCTCCAACAGCTTTAGTTCAATGTTAGTACTTATCCAGTAAACTATCCTTTCATATCTGATTTTATTTCAGACAGAAGCAAAGGTGTAGGAACTGCAAATAATGTGATGCTCATCATTCCAGCCAACACTTGAAGGAGTTGGTGCCATTTAGAGTAACTTCTTGTAGTTCTTTACTGCTTGGTTGCTTTTTACCCCTTGATCACTGGGTCTCATTCTGCCTTAGTTGTTTTTAATCAGTTTGGTTACCATCCACACACTGGAGTGGTGTTAAGACACTAAGTTGAGTTGTGGTTTAGAGGGAGAAATATGCCTTTAACTCCATGTGACAGGAGCTGACTCACACCACTAATACAGGAGGAATTCCATGTGCCAGGAATATGCGCTGCAGACTTCGTTTAACTTTTTCAAAGACGAGCTTTGCAGGTGCAATCTATCTTTTCAGTTCTTGTATTAAAACGTTTGGCAGAGGAGGGCTTGACTTCTTATTCTTGACACGGTTTTCTGCAGAAACTCTTCATGCTTAGCAGCTGTATGAACAATTAGCGGGAGCCCCTAAGATACTGCTGCAGCACTGCTCCCGTGGTGCAGGGGAGATAAGGAGCTGACCCAGATGCCACATGCGGATCTCCAAGCTGAAACTGGAATTCAAAGTTGCAGCATCATGAGCCAAGGTCAGTATAATTTTGTAGCTCAACTATTACGGCAGCTAAAGATTCCACCTGATTGCCCTATTTATAGCTTCATATTAATTCAGCACCATTTATTCCAGAGGCTCCATAAAACTGTATAAACATAGCTCAGGAGGCACCAATCCCTGAATTGTTCTTCATTAGTCTCAGTGAACAGAGACCTCCTGATGTTGGGCTGATCCTTGGACACACAGCTGTGAGGCTGGGCAGCAGCAAGGCTGGATGGGGGGCAAATGGGAATCACAGCCACACATTAACGCAGCCATGGCATTGCTGGTGCTGCTGACCAGCCCCGGGCTTTGTGCTGAGGAAAAAATCTCTAAGATGATCTAGTCCAACCCCAACCCATCCCCACTGTACCCACTAACCATGGGTAACCATTGCTTTGAATCCATGGTAACCTCAGTGCCACATCTCCATGGTTCTTGAACACCTCCAGGGACAATGACTCCCCCATCTCCCGGGGCAGCCTGTGCCAATGCATCATTCTGAGAAGAAATGTTTCCTAATATCCCAGCTGAATGTCCTCTACTGTAATTAAAACCATACTCTCTACCCCATTGCTGCCTGCTGGGAGCAGAAGCTGACCCCTATCTCACCACAGGGAGCTGGAGGTTGCGATGAGGTCTCCCCTGAGCCTCCTCTATCTCTTCTCTAAGAGCAATTGTTCTCCTGAGCAGGTGGCCATGGCTAGTTGCTCTTCCTTTGCTTATTGTTGCAGTGACACTGCTATAGCCCATCACCGTAACGTTGTGATGTGGTGCAGAGAAATATGGGACAGACAGGCATGATGGTTGAGGCCTTGGGGGCATTAGAGGAACTGGTGTGGGGTGAGAGGTGGGGAGCAGGCTTGGCACTGCGGACCCCAGGGCTGTGATCAGGTGGAGCTGGCTGAAAAGAGTACAAAGAAAGAGCGCCTAGCATACCTAAAAGTGCCATACATAGCAAATTCAGATGTAAAGCAGTGCTGCAGAATGATAAAGGAAAAACAAAGGTGTAAGAGCAGGTATTAAAATGAACCCTTGAGGATCGTGGGGAGGGGAAGAAGAAACGGTCGACGTGACCTCTTTGCTCCCAGCAAAGGGCTGCAGGAGCTGGGGACCTGTGGGAGCACCCCAGCAGCACCGGCCACAGCTGGGGAGGGGCACAGAGCCAGGAAATGGGACAGAAAACAGGAGTGTGGGCAGCATTTTTAACCAGCATTTATACACCTAAGTTTAACTACTATTTATGTAACTATTTTATAACCAGAACTTCCATAATACGGTTCAATTATCGGTTCTATTATTATCACATTTTTTTTTGTGCCTAGACAGAATTCTATCTGTAGTAATTAGATGTGGACTGGTAGTGACTCTTGGAACAGACTGCGGAGTTACACTTACAGAAAGTTCTTGGCTTTATAGGCAAGGTGTGTTTCCTCTTTAGGTCATAACAGTAAAAAATACATTTCAGAACTATGAAAAAAAGCAAGTGGCAGGAAAAAATACAGCAGGAAAAGTCCATTCCCCTGCTGCCAGGAAGAAGATCTGGACAAAGCAGGGGCAAATACTGCTGTCTGCCAATGACACAAGTCCTCTCTTTTATCGTTGCTCTTGACTCTGATACCCACCATGCTATGGAAAAGCTCCTTCTGGGGTTTTCCTGCCTAGGAGCAGTGACATTTAAATCAGTCTGAAAGTGAGACTTGGGGATGCACAAGGCTGTGGGTGCATCTGCCTTAATGTTTAAGTGGTGCCTGTGCCCCTGTTAGGAGACTTCAACCACATTATCCCCGACAAAGAAAGAAGAGGACACGTGAGCGCTGCCTCGTGCTGCACCACAAAGGCTCTTTTTCATTGCTTTGAATCCAGCCTCTCTGCCCAAGTCCAACCTCACTCCGTGAGTGCCTCCAGCTTTAAAAAATGACCGCCCTGACAGTCGCTATGAACAGATTGCAAAAACAGAAACAGAGAATTTCATTCGGATGCTCATCATTATTTAATCCAGCAACCAGTGGGCATTAAAATTTCATTTCGTCAGAACGTATTTTTCTCTGGGTGGCATCCCAAATAATTCCTGTCGCCGGTTGGTTCGGTGACAACGTGCCCACACACAATTATTCCCAGGGGGTCAGCGTGCATGTGGAAGCAGCGGGTACCACTCTTAACCATCCATTTTTCTCCTGGTTTCCCGAATCGCTGTTCCGAAGCAGTTCCAGGGAGCTGATACTCATGCTTTAAACCATTATGTTTCCTCCCATTTGTAAGCATCTCTGAGCCAGAAATCATTCAGCGGCTGCTGCCGCCGCATCCTTCAGGGACAAAATGTTCTAAAGAGCTAATGTTGCTCTTTCATTAAGAAACCTATTCAGAACCACAGAGAGCGATTTTGACAGTGCAACTGGTAGTTGCTCTAGGGTAGGAGCCTGACAGGAGACCTATTTTCAGCTAAATGAATGTATACTGTTTATTTAAAGAAACAGTCAGCTGCTGATTTTGGTATGCCTAAGTACATCCCTGTGCATCTCCCGCGCTCTGCATCCCCAGGCTGCGCATCTTACGCCTTGAGGTGGGAACAAAATCTGCTGGTATGTCTTAGTGGGGTCAGGTGTGGGGGGCAGGAAGAGAAGGGCATCCAGTGAGTCGAGAAGGGCATGGAGGTTAGAAGCAACAGCACACATCGGCTGCTTGCTAAGGCAAACGAGGGCACAGAGCTTCAGACTGCAGCTCTGGTGGCAAAGCTGGCTTTAAAACGCTCCCATCCATTGCTGCTGGGCATTGCGTTTTGCTTTTGCTGAAAGAGAAATGAGAACAAGAGCATTTCACGGTGAGAATGGGCAGCAGATTCCTCTTTGGCTTCCCTGCAGGGAATGGGAGAGGAGGACGGACGCACGGCCCCACGCTAGGCCACCACGTGTGTGGCGTTACGGACAGCCCCTCTTAGGAGGGTGTGTAACGTCTCATTAACGTGAGATGGCACAAAAACAGAGCATTGTTATCAGTGCTTCTCATCTTTATAAGTGCCACTGCGCAGGTAATTGCGGATGTTCAAAATTAGATCTCCTGGTAGTGCTCCTGAACACATGCTTGTGGCTGAGCAGAGTGTTCTGTGCGAGCTGGAGATCAAAGGCAGGCTGGGCTTGATTGGAAACCAATTATCTACTGCTGTGGGGACCTTTGAAAACTAACAAGATTTTTATTTCCTTTATCCTTTGATCCCCAAAATGAGCACTATAAGGATAAGGAAAAGCAGAACAAAAGAACAGATGTACCAAGCAACACGTGGACAGGGAAAGGAGGAATCAGCTCATAGACTGCTTGGATAGATTTAAAAAATCCAGTTGCTGGGTTAGAAGATCCCAAGGAGCTACAAGCATCACCAATGTATCTTTCAGCAGAGTATCTTTGTGACTCGTGACATAGACACAGAGCTGCAGTGTGGATTTACTGTAGGTCACAGGATCACAGAATGGCTTGGGTTGGAAGGGACCTTAAAGCTCATCAGTACCAGCCCCTGCTGTGGGCTGGGTGCCCATGCTAGGACAGGCTGCCCATAGGAAGGAGTTTTATGGTCTCACACGCAGCAGGAATTACAGCATTGCTTGCACAATTGATACTACTTAAGGTGCCATTCCTGCAGCAGCATGTTGCTGCACCTTTGATCTCCTTATCGCCTCATTTCTTTAGCCTTTCTTCTCCTCTGTTCCTGGTTCACCTTCATACTCCATGCACGCTTCACAGCTCCAGCTCTCACTTGCCGTTTCCAGTGCTGCCCGCAGACTGTAACCACGGGAAGCAGCTGCAGAGCCACTCACTTCTGCAGCATCTCACCCACTTCTATGGCTCTGTTACTTTAATTTTAGTTTTGCTGTCTGGGGTCAGTCCTTGTACCGAGGCAATTAACACCGAGCATCTGAAATCCGATTGGGATTTAAACACAGGGTGAGTGGTCGCCACCTGGTGAGAGGAGGAGGAGGGAGGGCAGGATGAATGAGTGGGACCTTTTCCTTTCTCATCCGGCACGCATTAGCGGATCAATGACTGAAATGGATGAGGGTGCTGCCTGAGTGTCACGGCAACGTAATGATGTAGCTGCTATTAATGGCCAGAGCTCCAGCCCGGAAATTATAGTGGAAGAAATAGAGAAAAATATATATATCTAAGGTCTCTGAATTGGTGATTTGAGGATCGTAATTTAGAGCTTGCATTCATACCTCAGAAAATGGCTACTGTGCACATTTTCAGAAGTTTGCCAGTGAGTTAAGGAAGGAATAAAGTCAATAAAGTGTGGGTGGTCACGATTCTCCTTCCATTCCCTCCCTAAGGTACGACACGAACATCAGCGATGTGGCTCTCCTTTAAGTCAAAACCTATTTCATGCTGTTTGCAGTGAGGAAATGTACCTCCAGCCCTCTGGCTGTCTGGATCGAGAGCAGACATGTGCAAAATATTATAGTTTATAAGGCCTGTGAACTCAGCATACTTCAAGATCAAATTCCCATTACAGTGAAATCATTGACAAAACCATGGTTACCTCCAGGCAGCCTGGATCAGACACAGGGAAAAAGCAGAACCGACCAAAGCAACCCCAAGTCCCACAGCAAAAGAACAGAACCTTTTCTTGTAAAATTGTTTAAACGACCGAACTTGCTGATCTCAGCTACCTCTGTGACCTCGGAGAGGCCGTACTCTTCCTCTAGCAGCATGATGGATCTCAGGACCTGATGGGTCTTTTCCACATCGATGTGCTTTGGGCTGCCCCTTTCCTCCGATAATGAGGCAGGTCAGAGGGGAGAGCACACGGCTCTGAAAATAAAGGATCCATTAGAAAGTACGAATACAGAGGGCTATAAGAAAGAAGCCTCTGTGGAGAACGCTAACCAGCTTTCTGCCTCCTGCTCGGAGTGTTCCTGCTGCAGTGGCTTGTGAGCAGGCAGTGAGAAAGCATCCAGCGTGGATGGAACAGCTGCACGCACCACTCAGAGCTAAAAATTGGCCCTGAAAATCCATTCCTACCCAAAACTGAGAGCAGTTGCTGCTGCCAAGGTGAGGGCACCCTGCCCTTTACATGCTCATGTGCCGCTGCTGGGGCACCTGCTGGTCTCCACTCGCAGCCCTTCCTGCCCACACCATTAATTCTGCACAGCTCCCTTAGCAGATGCTTCAGTGTCTGGCAAAAAGGGTTTCCTCCAATTTCAGATTCCTGGCGTTTTGTTTTATGCTTCCTAAATAGCGGAGGCTGGCTGGTAAGGAGCTCAGGGTGAGCCAGGAGGGCAGGCCAGGAGGTAAGCAGCAGTGGATGATCAGGCATAAACATTTTAGAAAAATGGGTCAGTGTGAAAGGCCGAGCTGCAGCTCCTCGCCCTGAGGGGCAGGCTGCAAAACTCCTCCTCACTCCCCTGTGTCTGCCTCCCTGACTCACAGATGTGGTCAGATCCAAGTGAGGAATAAATTCCAGGGTAGGGGGAAGTCAGGGAGCAAGGATTTACTCTGCAGAAGTAAAGCAGTTCCGATACCTCTGGCTCCTCGCAGCTAATTAAAGCTGACACGTGCAGCTCATCATCGGGCAAGGGCTGCAGAACCTGCTCATTGCTGGGCAGTTGTGCAGCTCATTCATCCCCCAAGAGGGGCAGCAGGAGTGGGAGTGGGCACGGAAGTATCTGTAAATCACTGTGGCTGTGTGAGATAGGGTATGTGCTTGCTCAGGAGCTCTTTTATGGATGGATTCCTGCAGTGAGATGCCCTGTAAATGAGAAGGTTACGGGAGTCCAGCATAACCTTATCTAACATCTATATTTTCTAAATGAAAGAATGGAGCAAAATCACAAGTTCTGTGTTTGAGTGCTCATGGGCTCTCCTTGGGAGCTCTGTGCATCACAGCTCCGAGACAAAATATCCTCCTTGTGTTCCGGGAAGGACAAACACTGGCACAGTCAGGAGGTTCAGAAACTTTGCTGGGGGAGTGTGAGGCATTTAAGAAAGCTTGGAGGCAGTTAATGTAAGACTTCAGAGATACGGAAACATCCAGCTGTCCAGCAGCGGACAGGATGCCCAAAACTGGAGCCCAGACACAAGTGGCTGGACACGCTCTGCCCTTCACTCCAGGAGCTTGGCTTCATTGATTGACCAGTGTCTCGAGCTGGGTCTGCTATTGAGCGCTGCTCACCGCGGTCTCGGGCTGTACGCTCCCTCTGACCGCCGCGTGGAGGAAATGCTGATTAGATTGCCTCGCTCATTGACGATTTTTTCTTCTGGCTCTGATTATGCAGAATGAAACTACTAAAGAGGACATTAGAAAGTCAATCAAACATTGTAATAGATACTAAAGGCCTATTCTGTAAATCTTCCCTTAATTCTCTCTCTTTTTTTTTTTTCTGTCTCTCTGTAAACTCACCTGCCTATATTTACGTTCAAGATATACAAACAAGATAATTTTAAACTCCTTTATGGGAGTTAATTCCATTACCTGGATGTATCTAGAGAAAATACAGCCAGAATATGGATTTTCGTTGTCAGACCCACTGTTTGGAGATGAATTATTCATCTTTGGTTGTACTTGTAATTTATGGATTTTTAATTAATACTAAAGATAATACCAAACAATTATTGTGTGTTCTTCTGGCCTTTTCCATGTAGCACAGGAACTAGAAAAACGAAGCACAGCATATCCAACAAGATTCAGCAAGATCAAACCAGGAAAAACCATTCCTCCTGACACCGTGCAATTCCCAACGTTGGTTTCGTTTTGATTGGAAAATAAAAGTAAGTCTAATATGTAGAATTTGGAACTAAGGAAAGAAGCACAGAACCAACATGGTGGTCCCAGCTTCCTTACCTCTGAATGTGAGTTCCTTACCTTAGATATGGCACAACATTAAATTACCAGCACAAAAGATGAAATGGGAATGTAAGTACTGAAATGGAAAAGAAAGAAAAAGAAGTAATGAAAAATTCCAAGTCATTATATTACAGTTCTCAGAACAGCTAACTGCTCTGTAAATACTTCTTAATTAAGTGTACTTAGATGGACAGCATTATTTAACTGCAGTTGCAGCAAAACTGAATCACAACCTGCTGTATGAATTCCAGGTACCACAGGAGGAGCAGCCTAGGAGTAGGTCTGGGTTTACATCCTGAACGAGAATTTATGGTGCAGGTCCAACACCGCCGAGTCAAAGGACAATGCCAATTTATTACAAGGTCGTGCAGACCTCTGCCGCGTTGATTCATGCTCCCTGTGCCCAGCCCCACAGGACGCAGGGAAAGGCCAGCTGTTCAGACTGAATGTCATGAAGAAGGATGAAGCAAATATGGAGCCACCTTCAAATTTTAGCTTCCCAGGGAAATCTGGGGCTACATCGAATCGATATTTATCTTGGGCGTTAAGGGGAGGGAAAGGCATTTTGGTGCATGGACCAGAGGCGGAGTGGGAATACTGACACAGAATGGACTTACGGTCTGCAGCAAATGAAGGTCTGTCAATCAGCCAAAATGTCAGACTCTGCTTAACTGAACGAGCTTGTTTATCACCGCAATTATGTGGCCTTACAATGATAAGGTGCTACGTATACATGTCTTACTCTGTGCCAGGAACTGTTCTGCAGAAATCCAGTAAATTTAATTACTAAAGGAGGAAAAAAATTCCTCCGTTTCATGATCTATCCACCCCTGCAGTGATTACTCAGGGGAAATTCCCACTGAAGCCAAGCAGATGGTTCCTACCTTGTTGCACGCCCAGCTTATTTTCTTTTGAGCTATGAAGTGGTTTACAATGCCATTTTTCTCTGGAGCTGCCTTGCATTTGGCAGACTTCTGACTGTGTGTGAATTCCTTTTTGTTGTATATGTGAATGAGTTATTGGTTGTTGCTATTTTTTTTTTTTTTTTACTCCAAGGAACAAATCCCACTTCGGACTCACATCAATGAGGACGTGAATCAGACAGGTATCTAGTTGAAACACGCTTTCACTATGATGATTCCCATTGACTTAGTTGCAAGGGAGTCAATAATCAGATTTAAAATGTCACTGAGCCACATTGTCTCTGGTGCACTTGCAGAAACGTTTGTATTGACTTCTTAAAGACTTGTCTATAGAATAGGGCAGTGTCATGTGTTTGTGTATGAGCAACCTCCTGCTTCCTTTTTGCATGGATATGCAGGGCGGTTGGACATCGATGATCTTTAAGGTCCCTCCCAACCTATGCCATTCTATGATTCTATGACACATAAGTTTGCAGCAAACTTAAACAGACGCTGGGTAGATGAGGGAGCTGCCTGCTTTCTCTGTGCCTGCTGGCAACCTACATTGGTGCTGGCAGCAGGATGACATACAGCTGTGATATTCTCTGAGGAAAACTTTGTCCTTGTGTCAGAAGCTGGCTCAAGCCCTCCACACCTCTCAAGGGACTCACCCAGCACACAGCTGCGGTACCGGCTCATTCGCAGCAGAATGGTGAATCTCTGCTTTCTCCTCTCATCACAGAAAAATCCCAGGCCAGAGGGGGTCTCAGAAGAAACATCACACGGGATTTGGAGAACTGATGAGCGCCGACGATGTCTCTCAAGAAACTTTAAGTCAAATCTTTGTAAAACTAGATATGCCCAGATTAAAGGATAAACCTAAATTGGCAGGTGCCTGGTGAGGGAATGGTGCATACTTTATCTGATTTGAGACTATGTAGCTCCAAGGAGTTCTTTAAAGAGAGATAAATCATTAATCCTCGTAATCAGTTCAGAGCAGCCAGAAAATAAGATAAAGTTCCTGTGTCTTTGTGCCACGTATACCTGGGGGCATCTTCTAACAGCTTTCTCTGCAGCTCCAATTCAGCTCTCTGCTTCACTCAGAGACTCAGAGGGAAGCTGGGTTTGAAAGCAAAGAAAATAGCTGAAACCTCTCATGAGACGTAATTTAAAATGGATGTTGTTGGGGAGAAAAAAAAAAAAGAGAGTTATTTGCAAGCATTATGGCATATTTTTTCTCTGATGCCCATTAACGGGAACGCACAATACCTGGATGACTTAACCTGTGACCATTATTTATCGCAACCTACTTTTCCCCCAGAGTGAATGTCTGAATTCGAACCTTCCATTTACCACTAAGTGCGCTTCTGGGAAGGGTAAAGAGAACAGTGAAGGCCTGGATCTGCAGGCAAACAGCACATGGCAGTCAAACCCAGAGAGCAGAGGAGCAGCCAGGAGCGGGCTGCCTGGGGAGGCAGGCCCCAGCACAAAGGAGAAGCCCCGCATCCTGCTCGCTGCTCCCACAGCATGCTTCACTCCCTTGCTTTTTTCTACGGAATGAGGGCTCTAGGGGGAAAAACATTCCCTCAGGAATGGCTCCAGCTCAGCGATGTGTGCAATGATGTGCCACAGCATCTTGGATGCAGAATTACTGTGAAGATCAAAGCAAGTTTAATCAGCTCAGTGTTTCATGTCTGCAGCCCCTCCTGCCTGCTAGTGGCTGGTCAGGGCATCTCCTTCATTTTGGACAGCAGTGATGCAGGCAAAATCAATGCTAGCTGTGTGGCCAGCCCTCCCCCAGGCAAGATTTCACCCTCATCCTTCAGTAGGAGGACAGATGGAAATGTGAGTTGGGAGTGGGAGACCTTGCCAACTCTACCCACTGGGACTGAAGCTTCTGCGGGAAGGTCATCCTGTCTGTTCCCTGCATTGTAAAACATCTGAAAAGAGCCCAGAAATGCACAGGAACGTGAGTCATCCAGAGACGTGGGTACTTTTGTGAGTGAGTGCCTAAGATCCACAGCTCTGCCCACCCGCAGGGCTGCTGACCCCAGGCTGGTTTGGGAGGCAGTGGGGGGGTTCTGCCTGTGAGCATCTGCTCTGCCTCTGCTGCTGTTTGATGCTGGTCAGAGAATGCAGAGCTTCCTGGGGAGAACAAGTGTACTGCATTGCTGCCAGTGTCATCCTGGTGAAGAACTCAGCCAGAACTCTCACAGAATCCACAGTTTTCAATATTACAGTGTTGGACTTTGAAAATAATCTGGATCAATTGTGAGCACAGAATGCTTCTGAATGGGAAAGCAGATCCTGCTGCACAGGGAACCTGTGGGTGCCCCATCCCTGAGCGTGCTCAAGGCCAGGCTGGCTGGGGCCCTGGGCAGCTGAACTAGTGGAGTTGCCTGTGGCAGGGGGTTGGAACTGGATGATCTTTAAGCTAACTCCCAACCCGTCCCATTCTATGATTCTAGGATTAGTTATTTGAACCATTAGGCTGTATTTAAAATAACGAAGAAAAAAATTCTCGCAAGTCCATAACGTTATTCAGTGTGATCAGTCAGCAAAGGAAATCCCTACCCAGTGCTGTGGCAGGAGCACAGTGGGTGATGTGGGGCTGCTGCAGGCTCAGTGCTGCTGAAGGGCGAGTGAGAGGCTGCTGGTCCAGAGAGCTGCCTCTGCCAGGTCCTGAATAAGCCTCATCACACTTTCTATTGAGGACTTAAGTGGGGAAAAGACTCACCTTGTTCTCTGCACAAGAGGTAAATTTTCCAGCAGCTGAAGCTGCCTGCTGTGGAGCAGTTACAGTAACTGTTCCACTACTTCTAAAAAATAACTTATTAATTTGATGACCAGCTCACCAATTTCTTTCAGAGACCCTCTCTTCCCTGCTTCTAATGGGCAGGCTCCCATAGTAACTTCCTGATTTGCTATCATTTGCAGCAGTTCTTTCCAACTCTTCCCCTTAAGTTCTTTTGGACTGGGATGATTGAGCAACTTGCAGCTCATTCAGTGCAGCTCTCCACTTGGCAGGGTTTCGGGCTGATGCCAGGACAGCCATGGCCATGGGATTAATGCTTTTTAAGGAGGTTTAGTTCCTGCCATCTGTTTGTTGGCTCAACTCTACGAAATTTAGATTGTGTTTCCTTCCCAAAGTTGTTTTTTCCCCCTTGGACTGCTGTCAGGATCTGCAATCTGTCTTGGTGAGCATTGCAGACAGCAACGGAGTTACAATAAAACGCCTCCAACTCTTAAATGTGTGACATTATTTCTTAATAACAGATGATGATAATGACACATTATTACACACGTCACCTGAAAGGCAATGAACACAAAAAAGCTTCCAACCTCCAATGGACTCTTCCTGTGTTTTAGGACAATGTGAGAGCATTTTATGCTCTATTTCCTTGTGCTGACCCTTTAGGGCAGGTTGTCTGGCCAAGCTGAGGTGCGAGAAGGAGGAACAAGTTTCCACGCTGTATGCTCACGTTCCCTTCCCCATGAACCTGGTTCTGCCCTGTGCTGCTGGGCAGTGAGCTAATCGATGGTAACACCTGGCAGTGAGCTGCAGGACCAGTGCCTTAGGGGATGATCAGAGGTGATGCTGGGCACTTGTATTGGCCTAAGGGTTTATGCTCAGAAGTCATGTGTGAACCACGTGCATGAGAAGAGGAAATCTCTACCAGATCTGATCAGATGGCAGAGTTGTCTTTACCTGAGTCATTCTCGTGACATTTCATGAAAGATGGGATACATGGGAACTGGGCTGTGTTTTGCCATCCTGCTTTCAGAAAATGGAACATTCCAGAAGATGAATCTGGAGGTATGACAGTTATGAAGATATGATTTCTGTTCCAATAAATAGATAATGAGCCCACCAACATGATTTTAGATTCTGCTTGATGTCCAGATTAGACCTATTTTTAGATAAGACCTTTAGCCTTATAGGATTTATTTATTTTAAACACTCTAAAAGAGATGACACTGGGTGTGTGCTTCTTGATGAAACCCCACGAGAAAGAGACACTTAGTTTTTAAAATGAAAACATAAAATCCTAAAAATGTGAGATCACATCTGGTTAATCTGTGTTCTCATCTAAATGACAGTTTTAAACATACTGTCTTAGCTAGAAAATACAATCACTACTTTAACAAAACAGATCTTCCCAGTCTTATTTGATTACGGAGCTCACATGTTGTATATACAGCTGAAGTCCAACTAAATTATTTTGCCTTTAGCTGACTGCAGTAATTCTGGGGAGAATGATGATAAATCTGCAACAGATTAAAGCTGGGTGTTTTTCAGTCTTAATAAAAATTAGTTATTTTTTGAAATGAGAATAACAACAAAGAGGCATAAATTAAACAATGTATGACTTAGATAAATTTAAGGTTATGACAGTTCTCTCTTACCCTCATCCAGTGTAATGAATAATTTAGAGCCAAATTTAGGGTCACTCCAGCACTGAAGTAGTGCAGTATCTAATTTCTGTTGTTGCTCTGAAGTGTAAGCAGCAAGCTTATTAAATATGAATGGGGTAATCAGACAAATTCTGTGTGAGCTTCTCATTAATGTTTCACAAAGAAGCACCAAGAAAGACTCAATAGACTGCACTGGATTTAAAAGTAATAAATATACTCCAGAAACAAAGTAACTTAATGGCCTGCCCACCAGCACAAAGTCTCAAACCAAAAGGGTGCTCCAGCAGAGCATCCTTACTGAGCAGTAGGTCACGCAAATGAATTTATGCACATTCCATGTCACCTTTTGTAGACTACCACTTACCAAAATACCACTGCTATGGTACTGTCCATTTTGTGTCCCCTTAATGCTACACGTACACTGGTAGTGCTGCCCACCACAGCTTACCATGACCTTACTACAACTCAAGATGTTTACTGTAAACTGTAGGAATGTCTTCTTAGTAGGACACAGAACGTATCTTCAAGCCAAGTTAGCAATTAGGGCATGATTTTGAGCATTCTTTACCTCTCACTGACTTCTACAGATAGCACTCCTGGGATCGTGCTCTTCAGCTGTGTAAGTGAATACTGCTTCAAAGCGAACTTCTGAGCTAAGCGAAAAAAAAAAATACTTTGGACTTTTTTCAGCTTTCCTGAAAGGAGGTTTTCAACA
The DNA here is from genome assembly GCF_002078875.1 of Numida meleagris. Lineage (NCBI taxonomy): Eukaryota > Metazoa > Chordata > Aves > Galliformes > Numididae > Numida > Numida meleagris. The sequence goes on along the minus strand of NC_034413.1, from coordinate 7,548,946 downwards.
TCTAACACGGGAAAATGTTCTTTGTTTTAGTTTAACATTTGAGATCGGATGCACTGTTCATTTCAGAAGTGAATGAGGAGACCACAAAGAGCATAGTCCTTTCCTCATTAAATATCTTAAACAACAGTTCAAATTAAAGGTAATTGGTTAAAAACCAGACTGACTTTCTAGGTGATATTGGATTTAGAGTTGTAGTTAATGGAATCTCTTTTATAAGCAAAAATATTTCTGAATAATCTTCTCATTATCTTTCCCCCATGACAATTACAAAAAGCAAACTTTCTGTCTCTCTGTCTGTCTAGACAACAGCGTTACAGATCTGGCCAGACAGAATGGTCAAAGAAAGAATCACAAAAGAAATTACAAAAACCTGGAGGAAATGTCAGAAAATTAGCAAACACTTGACTCCATTTTCCTTTCTTATTAATAAGAAAAAAAGAGTTTAGGACTTCAAGTGACAGGCAAAAGTAGAGTCTCGTCTTAGGGTTGCTCGCTGTCCATGATCACAATGAGATAGAGTAATCGGGATGGAGTTGAATATTGATCTGGCTATGTCCAAATATGTATTTGTTCATGGAGACATGGTAAATATGGAGAGTCATTTTAATGATGGCAACCCAGAATACAAAAGCAGAATGTTTATCACCGTTAGTATCTCTTTATTTTTGGCAAAGTATTTGTAGAATCATCTTTCTTCTCTATGCCATTTTAAGTCTGGCTTTATGAAAATAAAAAGCAGACATCAATTTAATCTTACAGGTGGCAATTAGCATCTTTACAGACTCCAAAGCCTAAGCAATTATAAGTTGAATAATTTATGGTAAATGGAACAATTCCCTTTATCAGTATTATAACATGCATTAGAAACACACTTCACTGCCTGGAGCTGCTTGATTATTGATTCTGGAGTTCTCATTAGAGATGCAATTGGCAGCTCTCACCCACGGGCAATGGCTACTTTTGTTTGTTTGCACTTCTGAATTAATTGGGACTAATCCATGGTTACTTGTGCTTATTTAGGGTGATGATCTGCCAATAACAGAGGACAGAGGAGGTGTGCCGTGCTTGTTCTCGTGCCAGCAGGCAATCTTCCAGGCAAAACTTGCCAGAATGGCCACTGACCCCTCCTGCCACAGAACACAGCAAACATCTCTCGGGCTCTAAATTCATTCCTACGACAACAGATAGCAAAGCTACAGCTTTGACCTTCTTATCATAGCCATTTTCTTGGTCTCGTGAGGTACATAAGGTGTGAAGGAAACTCCTTGAAGTCTTCATCTTATGCTTTTCATAAGCATTTACTGCCAGTAGTGGGCAGTGGACTTGAACCAACCCAGCTGCTAGTGCAGAGGAGGTGGCTGTGTCATCGCTGCTGCCCAAGCACATTGAATCTGAAACCTGAATCAGGAGTGTTTTGGAACTTTTGGAGTGTCTCGGCTCCCTACCCTCCTCAGATGAGGACCTCCTTGGCTTCAGCTTTCTTGTGTCAAGAAATTACACAATATTTATTTAACTTTGATGTAAGTTTAATGCTAGAAGATGAAGGTGGCTTTCTTTCTGGAGATTCAATCTGTTCCTTCATTCAAATGAGGTGAGGAAAGGCAGGCATCTCACTGAGACGTGGGAGCCCAGGTACTCCCTTTGCTGCACATCTGTCACAACCTGCTCATCAAAGTAAGTGTGCTCACAGGGTGACAACGTGTCACTCGAGAGCTGGTTGGTAACACCAGTAACACGTTCATCTGAACATGGAAATTGTACAAAGGCAGGCAAGAAAACCAACATCAATCTGAACTACTGGTAATCTTGTGTTCCTTTTTTTTTTTTTTCTGCCTCTCAGTGTCTTCCGATCAAGATTGAATTGGAAAAAAACAACAACCAGATAAAAGAACACACTTTAGTTCAACTCACCTTGCTGAATTGAGTGCAGCAGTGGCAGCTTCTCAGATTTAGGAGTGTCTAGGTCCTCTTAACCTTATGTTCAAAACTTACAGGGGGCAGTTTGGGCTTGAATTGTCCATATAAACAACCCCTCATGTGCTGCGTTTTTCCACATGCACATCTGGTGTGTTCTTTGTCATTCCTAATTAGGATGCAGCTTCTTGGAAAATTAGTTCGTTGACAGTAACTGTGAGAAGAAACTGTGCAAATTTAAACAAGAACTGAGAATCCTACTGAGACTTTTATTAGCAACAAAATTAAAGATCTGCAGAATGTATTTTCCTCCTTCCAGCATTACTGACTCTTCTGATTCCAGACCGTGCCCAATCCCATGTCATTACAGACACACCTGGACATGTACCAGAGATTAGAAGTAACTTTCCAGTCCATAACAGATATGTCCTCACCTATGAATGCAATAGGCTCTTTAAGGTACAATTTAAATCATATCTGTGTCACATTTTTCAATGGTCCTACACCATTTGTGACCTATCAGTGCTCAGGAAAACTTGCTGTTCCCTTCCTTATTTAGCTGTCAGAGATGCATTTCACATTAAGAAGGAATAACTAAAAACATTTGAATTGTACTATATTCTGTCCAGTCCAACTCAATTTAACACTATAAATCTGCATTAAATCAGCTAACCAAAACTTACACTTTATCTAAACTATTCTCAGCTAAAAATAATCCTCAAATATCAGAGAACACAGAATAGAGGTGGAAAGAGAATATTCCTGAAATTAAGCAAACACCTGGGTGTAAAATCCAAACAGGTGTAAACCAAGACTACTGATCCTGTTCTGAACTAAGCACATACATCTGCTCATGAAATATTTTCAGTTTAGCACAAGGGGGACAATGGCTAACAAAAACTACCAAGTCTAGTCCAAGTATATGGCACTTGCCACACTTTTCCTTGCATGCAGTAATTGACATTCTTCTTTCAGATTTGCCTTGGATCAACAAGATGCTTTTGTTCAGAAGAACCACTCACGCACAATCAAGTACGTGCTTCGTGCCATCCAGACAGGACTGAATAAACTAACAGGTTGAAGAGTTATTTATCTGCGCCTTATTGCAACCAGATGGAACAGCTAGAGGAAAAATATTCTGTGTGCTTTAGGCTTTTATGGTCCCTATTATGGACAAAATTCTCCTGGCTGACAATGGTCCTGACTAGGACCTATACTATCAAACAGCTGCAACTCTGTTCTTACAGGAAGAACACGAGCTGTGACTGACCTCCCTGCAATTATCTGCACTGATTTGGATACGGAGAATAAATCCGGAATCATAAAGTGACTTGCTGAACACAGATAAGAAATGGCCCTTTAAAAGCTGAAATCCAGCATCATATTCTTCTGCATGGTGGTGTGTAAGCATCACTTCAGAAGAAGTCATTCCGAAAGCAGACAGGGAAATAAGTATCTTCCTGGAGAAGGAAGCGCTGCATCTCTCTTCTGCACAAAGAAGCAAAGGATTCATCTTCTCCTGCAACAGCACTTATCTGCAGTTTGCACATAGTACAGCTACTATTGTCTTCTACATTATCTCTTCTCTATAAGGCATAATTGCTCCAGATCCTCAAGGCATTGATCTGTGCAATTCCAGTGACCTGCATGGAGCTTTCGGCCCACGTCTACTAGACCTACCAACCTTCATGCGTAAAGCAACAACATCCCTTCAGCCTTTTACCGAGCCAATTAAAGTTGCTAATAAAATCAGTAACTCTAATCGTGCTTTTGGTTGTTTTGGATCCTGGCTTGGCTAGAAATTGTTGGAGATAAACATCTCATTTCAAATAGGCTACTGAGCAGATGGTAATGACTTTTAATCACTAGCAACATGAGGCAAATCTGAAATGATGCCCTGGAGATGAACAGTTTGGTACATCGTTCCCGCCATTTTGAATGCTGAATAACCTTGCCCCGTGAAGCAAGCCATGTGTGATTTATGCACTCATATACTTCTAGCTAACTGAAATACTGACAGTCATTAATAGTCTCTCACATTTCTTCTTTTGGGCCTTTTTCCAATGCCCAGTGAAGTCAAAGCAAACCTTTTCTTTCTAAGCCTTCAAAGACTCCATCTGCTGCGGTAACAAAGTGTTGGGTTTTAATTGCTGATGCAGAAGTTTGGGAAACCTACAAGAACTTACTGCTCAGTCCTAAAACTGAGAGGAAGGAGTAGCCAAAACCCCTTTAAAAGTCCGTTCTTAAAAGAAAAAAAAAAGAAGAGAAAAATGCTTTTTGTAATTTGTGGAAACAGTACCAAGGTCAGAGACTGACCTTCAGCTCATGCCCTATGTCTGCGTCAGGGTAATTACAGCAGACAAATCATTTTGGACAATTCTCAGCTTAGGTCAGTCCTTAAAAGGCAGTACAGAGAGGTTTATCACAGGCCCTGTCCGTTGCCTCGTAATTGGAAAGCAGAGGTTTTCTTGGCATTAGGGACAGTTTTACACCAGCAGAGGAGCTCTCATTGTTGTGTATGTCCCTGTGCTCCTCAGCAATGCATCTGGAGCGGTCTGCCGACCTACAGATAGCGCTGGGCCTGACTGTGTGACAGGTCTGCATTTCAGTCCATGGGCTCAAATCTCCTTGCCTGGAAGCTTGCTGCACCATTTCTGAACAGTAATGTTTAAATAGTTTTGCTTGAGCTCTTACAGAGCAATCTGTGGTTAAGCACTTTTTAGCAGGGCGTTTGTGAGACTATTTTTCAAGTGCTTTCCAGGCGGTTAGCCCGACTACGCCATATCTGCAAGAGAAACTCCATCACAGTTTACCAGACGCGTTCCATGCTGCAGCTTTAATTTTAACTCCATGTAAATCAGTAGCATTTCTCCTTCTGACCTCATAAAAAGTATTTTTGTTGTTTGTTTGTTTGTTTTACATTTTGTCTTATGGAGAAGGACTCTGACACCTTGCTTCCATGTCCCGCAGTGACGGCCACCCGTGCCACCCACCTGAGAATTCACCCTCGCAGCTGAAGGTTGCAGCAAATATTGCCACAGCTAGATTACAGATATGTAAATGAGATCTAAGCAAACAAGGTGCATAATTAAAATCTTGCATGATAGTTCCAGAGCACTTATGTAGATACCCGACTCTTTTAATAAGAAGGAATGGTTTTGGTGGGCACCACTAACCTTGTCTGCACATTTGTCCTGGAGACAAACTTCTTTGGTAACAAAAGCCTGTTACTAATACGTGCCAGAAGTGTGTCAGGGAGGGTGCTGGGCACTGCTAGCAGCTAAGGAAAGTGTGAGCAGGCACTGGGAGAGCCCCTGCCTCCAGCACAGGCTGAAAAAGTGCTTATGCACACTTGGGGCTTGGTCTTGCTCTGTGCAGAGACAGCTGTTGACTTCAGCAGGAATATTTGCTTCTTGGGCTCTGGGAAGCACTGGGAACATGCTTAGCCCTCAGCTAAACATGTATTTATTTCCCTGTAACTGTGTTTTTTCGTGGTTTCACCCGCAGGCACTTACCAATGAATAAACAAAATGAATGAAGGTACCAGGCTCTCAGTACCTCGGCACCAGGCTCTTGGCTCTTGCATACTTCACATATAACTTGCTTTAACGCTCTGGGAAGCACTGTCAGAGAAATGAATCTGCACAAGTCATGCCTGAAGAGGAAAGCCCTCCTGCTGCACTGCTGTGAGAAGCAAGAGCCATGAGCAGCCTGCCTTAGCGATACTTCCTTGTAGGACACACGCAAAGGCAGGGAGATTAATGGGCTGAGCAAGTAGTCAGCAGAATATAATTCTTTTAAGTTGTGCAAGGAAGGTACAATGCCTAACATTGTGATGGGTGAGGGGGAGGGACAGCAGCTCTCCAAACCCATTTATCAGAAGGCCGTGTGTCTTTCTGCTCACGCTGTAGGACAGCGTGAACCACACGCAACCACAAAATGTAACTTATGTGCTTGAGATTTGCAGCTATCATCCGTACTGTGATATTCCAGAAAGCAAACACTCAGCGCTCTGTGAGACGAGCCCTAAATCCAGCCCTTGAGCTGGTTTGACAGCTGTAAGATTTTATTCTCTGTGCTCAGGACAGAAGTGGAGGGGTCTCACCGTGCCCATTGGAAAGCAGCACGGCTATTTCCTCATTGATTACCTCCAGCTGTCATGGAAGTCTCAGAACTTTAACTAAAAGTTGGGCCCTAATCCCACACATTCTTGCGTGCTGTAAGCACAGCTGGCACAGCCGGGAAGCCCTGCTACCACCACCCACTACGATTTCGTGGAGCCAGATGGAGCACATTTTAATACAGGACGCTTAGTTTGACTTCGACTGGAAAGAAATCAGCTGGTCTCGCGGCTGCGCGGCCCAGCTCCGGGGTGGGGGGGAAAGGGGAGACTGCTCTGTAGGGATTCCACGCGCTCTAGCCGCTCTCGGGGCGATTCTTAAGGACTCGCGTTTATTCCCTACGCAGCAGCTCCGACGACGGCCCACGCACAGCACCCGGCCCGGCCTCCTCCTTCTGTCCCGCCCCTCCGCGCGGCGCCGGGCGGACTACGTTTCCCAGAGGCCCCCGGGCGGCGGGGCGGAAGGCGGGCGGGTGCTGGGTTTCGGAGCATGGCCACCGGGGAGCTGGGCGGCAGGTCGGCCGAGAAGCTCTTCTCTCTGAGCGGGCTGTTCGCCGTCTACAAGCCCAAAGGGCCCACCTCGGCCGCCGTGCTCAACCTGCTGAAGGAGCGGCTGCTGGCAGGTAGGCGGGCCCTCTAGCTTTTGGGTAGCCCTGGCGCGGTCAGTGGGGGTGGATGTCTGCGTGCCCCTTCCTGTGTTCTGGGGTTGTCCTGTAACGCCTTCTTCTCATTTCTGTTTGCAGAAGCCGGTGTGCAAACAAAAGATAACAAAAGAAAAAGGCAAGCCTTGAAGATTGGACACGGTGGAACTTTGGACAGTGCGGCAACAGGAGTTCTGGGTAATGAGAAGTACAAATGCACTCATAGAACGATCATGGGAAACGCTTCCATGCCTACCTGTGCAGGTGGAGGAACGGTTTGGGATACGTGCAGCAGACACTGTGGCTTTGGGTTACTGGAGAAGAGTGCTCTGGGTTACACTTCCCTTTCATGTACTTCTACGTGCATATGAGTTCCTGAACAAAAGGATTTCTTTTTTAAGTCCCTGAAATAACTTGTTGGTTATCACACACATTCACTGCGCAACATCCCGTGTTTTCTAAATTGCCTCTGAAATTTATGTTGTTTTTTTTCTTTTTTTTTAGTTAAGCTGGGGATTTATAGTCATCGTAATTTTCTAAAGTATTTGTTTCTAATGCGTTTCTGGGATTTTGAAGGAACCCTTGGGGGTTATAATACTTGTCAAATAAAAAATGACTAACAGCAATTCAGGTGCTGTTTTTTCGAGGCTTAGCACAGAAATATTTTTCACTTGCTGTCCTGTCTTGCTCGTTAAAGAACAGTCATCAGTGAGATGATCTCCAGAGGTCCCTTCCAACCCCTGTGATCCTGTGTGAGATTTTGCTTTCTAACTCTGATAGCAATCTGTGTGCCAGATTCCTTGGTTTCATGAAGAAATATGACATATCAGTTGCTATTGCTGAAAACTCAGCTCTAGTTGTGACAATTGGACTGGATTAATCCCATATCATACACTGTCACCAATGGTTTCATTAATGAGTAATGCTAAAATCTACAGCTTGCTTTAATCATAGTGCTGTAGCTCTACTTGGCCTGAAGAAATAACAGCAATACTTCTTTGGTATTGAAAATCAACAGGTGGAACAATTACTATACGCAAAAAGCAAATCCATTGAGTTCTCATGTAATGAGAAGCTATCCATTGGGTTTTAATGTAATAGGAACAATACTTCCAGGAAATGTTTGCAAAGGCTGTTGCTAGTAGAGGTCTATATATGCTGATAACTGTTGATGTGCCCTTCCTGGGCTAGAAGGGAAGCAGTAGCTCTTCTTGTTCCACTTTCCTGTGCTGTGTGACCACTTACCGGAGAATACCGTGTATCTGGCTGAAGTGGACGTTTCCATTTTTGCAGGGATGTTCCCATTGAGCATGTTGCTGCTCATTGTGGGAATTCAACAGCATTGATCCAGAGGAAAAGAAAAATCGCTTGTCATCCTTAATTGCTTCTCCTAGTGTTCTCTGATATCCATCAGTCTCCAAAGCCAGCTCATGTGGTATGACAAAAAGTACTCGGGCTTGATGTGCTTGGTAAAGACAGAGAAGTGCATCACCTTAATATGCTATGGATCGATCCAAAAAGGCACAGGATGTTTAATTCCACTGCCATACAAAGCACACAGAGAAAAATCAATGGTAGTTAGATTGGAAGGGACAAGACTAGAGAGGAGTGGGAAAGGCCGTGTGTTGAGATATCCTGGGGCTTTCTTTAAGGTGATTAGGAGAAAAGGAAGGACATGATAGAATCAAGTCATTCATAAAATGCGTTCTGCTTTTTTGTGTGTGGTAGGAGGGGACAGGAAGCTTTCTTTCCTCATGTATCATAGCGTAATAAAGTATTTATCTTCTGAAATGTATAACCTTTTGTTTTTCACCATTGTTTCACAAATTGCATGAATGAAGTTGCAGACACGTGAATTGCTGATACAGAGTCTTGCTTGGTGTGTGAGGTGTACTGCAAATAACCGGGCAGTGCTTGTCATCAGAAGATGCACTTTTGTATTTCTTTTCCTATTTACTGCAAGTGCAGATGAGGAAGAACTTTGGAGACAGAGGTCAGCGATGTATGGCACGAATGATGGGCAACTTAGGGACCAGGTGGCAAATGACAGCCCTGAGCCCATGGGGTCCTGTGTCCTAGGGAGATCTAAGCCATTTATAAAAAGACAGCGGTAAATGAGCAATGGTAATACTTCTGAAACTGAAGTAGGTATTTTTTTAATCCAAGTCATGAGTGATGTCAGCATGTTGCAAGGAAAGTGCTTGGTTTTAAAGTTTTGTGTGCTTATCTCCATTTCTCAGCCTTGTTGTAGCTCTGTCTGGTGAATTTGACAGGAACACGCTGAACTGAAGGTACACAGAAGTGCAAGGACGAGGGCATGTGACTCTAAAAACCCTGAGGAACAAGAGGAGAAGTTACTGAGAATATGCATTCTTATGAATCTCAAGAGTGTTAAGATTGGGAAAAATTAGAGCACAAATGTGGTTTTGTTTGTTTTTTGTTTTAAAAAGGACATTATTGAGCTAGATGCTTTTGGCTTTTTGACTCAAGTTAGTACAAAGCTGATTTATTTTGAATTCACTTAACCCCTGTAGTTTTATTAAAACTGAGGATAGAAGCAGTTGCGAATTCCTTAGCTTGTATATGAAAATTTCCCTTTATGGTTCGGGAAAGGTGAAGGTGACCCTGTATTATTGAACAGTAGAATAATTTTGGAATAATTCCTTAATTTCTCATCAGTACTCTTTTTTTTTTTTTTTTTGACATAGAGGAGAATTTCTGCAATGAATTGTAGTAAATAGCATGGTGATGTTGTCAGGGATGTGTGTTGTGCCAATGTATCTGACTCACCCCTGTTCTCCATCTTCCTTCTGTTGTCACTTTTTCTTTGGATTGCTGTATGTGGAGAAAATCAATAGAAAGGCTTATCCAAGGAAAGCACCTTGCTGTAAAAAGCTTTCAAGTAAAATGTAAAATACTGCCTTTTCCCATCTGCTTCTCTTATGAAAACCTGACTGATAATTACTTTGCAGAATACCGATTTAAGATGGAAAAGACAGTGGTTTGTACATACACAGCAATAGGAGGGCCTGACTATGGAAGATTTCTGACAGTGTCAGTTGGAGTTTTTGATTGATTTACTTTGTTGGCCGTGACTCCAATAAACTGTTTCATTATGCTATCTTGGCTGTGTTACTCTTTGCCTCTTATCAACCTTTGAAAGGCCTGTTTACTTACAATGCAGTCCAGATTCATTATTAGTGAGCCAAAGCCTTCATCAAATGAGAGACGGGGTTAATTGCAATATCTGTTTCTTTGGTGATTAAAAGATAAATAAATCTAGGAGTCGAATTAAAGCATTTTGAGAATTAGGTGAAGCTTATTTATCTTCTGCTTTAGACTTCTTTATTTCTCCAGTCCTATTTTTGAACATCAGAGCTTTTCTCATAATGGTGCTGAATAAGAGAATTGCAGAGCTGGTTTAGAAGTGTAATTTCTCTTTCTGTCTTTGCAGTGGTGGGTATTGGAAAGGGAACAAAAATGCTGAAAACTATATTGGCAGGTTCCAAGGTAAGGAATACTAAATGACCTGTATTAGTGCTTGTTTGTTTAGTTTGATTTCTGCTTTTCTTCCAAGGAAGAGCTGCACCAACATACAAATATCTGAAATGTCCAGTGTAGTTATTGTAAATAGGTACAACTGTTCCTTTTTGTATTTAGACTCTTATGTCTGGACCGGTCATTGAAAAACCCTTATTTGTCTTTGTTTTCCTGAAGAGTGTTGATAAAGGATAAATTCCTATTTTGCAGGAAGATAGCTATAGTATTTTGGTGTTTTCAACAGAGAAAAAAGATTGAAAAGCCGTAATAAAAGTGGCACTGTGAGGGATGCTTTTGGAGGGTAATTGTGTATGATGGTTCAGTTTTTGGTTGCCTCTCGTATATGTAGATAGCACAACTATTCTTTAGCTTACAGTAACGGATGATGTTTCTCTTTTCTCTCTTTGGAATTGTGTTTTGTATTTGTGATGGTAGCTTTCACTTCACATTTTGTCCATTTTAGACAGGTGATCTACAAACACATGGACAGGCAGATGTAAGAAGAGAAAGGTAACAGAAGCCTTCTGGCTGCATGAGATAAACCAGACTGGAGCCCTGGCAGATAGCAATCTTGTTGATTGCTGCTTTTGATTAGGTGTGCTATGTCTTTGGTGGACTGTGCTCCAGATTGTGGGTATTGCTTACCGAGCAGGTGCATGAACTCTAGGAATAATCTGCAAGTGTTGATTCCTTCTTTGCAAGTAAAATCCTGTGGTTTTCGCCATTATTTTTTAAATGAGAATTTTAGGGAAGGTTGACAGATAGGAAGGGTTAATTGATTTCTCTGTGTTGTACTCAGGGGGGAAAGTCAATAGTAGCTCAGCAAATTGATAGCCTTTTTAATGCATTTTATTCTCCTATTTTTCCGTTCTGTTATGAACATCTATAGGTGTTGAAGTGATAAATTGAGGTAGAATTTCATTGATAATCTTCACTTCAGCTCAACAGAAAAAAGTGTTGACAAAAGAGAATACAACTAGGTCGAAAAGCCGTAGAGACTGATCCGAAACTGAAATGGGTTTGCACTGATATATTGGACCAGACTTCAGTCATTTACGATTTGAAACATATGGTAAGCAGCTGGAGCTGGATTTACAGTTGAAAGGTGAGAAGTTAGATGGTAAATCCAATATGTGTGTTCTGAAAATGCATTCTGAATGCTGCAGACATCACATTTCTTATAAAACGCAGGTTTCTATCTCTGAAAATCTATGGACATCTACATTTCTTTCCTTGACTATGGGGCAAAACTGAGATTAAAATTAATTTGGGGTTAGAATAGATATCTGAATAGAAAAAAAAAAAACAAATGCAATTTTAGTCTTTGCAATTACAAGCAAAAATATTAGCAATTCAGCTGAAGTCACCTCCTGTGTTTCTTATGGCAGTCTGACCAGTGCTTGCTTCCTAGTTGCTTGCGGTTGAGTGACCAGAACCCAGAAGCATCCATGAAGAAGCACACTACAACACTGAATATTGCTTTCGTAGCAGCTTCTCTACCTGAACCCCTGTGTTGTTGATTGAATGCTTGATAAATTTAAAGAGTCTGTTGTTTAGATGGCCTTTTGATGATCAGTTCCACAGTGCCAAAAAGCACTTGAACCTTGTTATTTTCTATGGAAGCAGCATTACTCTGTACAGTATCTTCATATGTATTCATATAATAGCTTTGATATCTGCTGTTCTGAGAGGTTTCACTGGAGCTTTTGTATCCTCCTGCCCTCTACTGCGGCTGCCCTAACCTCTCAGATGTAGAATTCTTCTGGCCTTGGCTTAGTTGATACTTCCATGTGTCATCCATCCATCTCCTGTGAGCTTTTTCAGGAGATATCTGCCTAAAGCAGGCCAGTCTTAGCTCTGAGAGACTATGGCTCAGTTCTGGAAATAGGACAGCACAGTTCTCCAGGTCTAGAAGTGAGTTCCCAGCCTTCCTTAGGAAATGATTTTTCCTGTAGTGCTATAACTTCCATAGAAAGTCTAACCTTTTATCACCTGACATCTCCCTTTTAAGAGCTTGAGAGAGACATTGAACTAATTCAGCTAAATTAAGTCATCATAGGTGGATGTGCAGAAGTTATTCATTTCAAAACACCTAAAGCACCTAAAGAGTCTCTTAAGCTGATTTTCACAGTGGAAACAGCTCTGATGGATGAAGTAGTTCCTGCTGTTTTAGCAGAAGAGCATATACACAAGCCCCTTTGTGACCAGGTAGCTCAAGAAGGCTTAGAGCTGCTTCTGTGGGACAATAGAAAGGGGACACAGAGGAGAAATGAGCAGTGGGGACAGTCCATCAAGGTCCTCCAGCCAGATCTGCTCTCACCTGGCATTAGATTGGTACAGGCTGTGTGCACATGAGTTAAGTGAAGATACGTCCCTGCAGCAGCTCTGCTATTCCACTGCAACTGTTCGTGTTCTGGTGTGGCAGAGGGTGGGAGGTAGCTAGCATCTGTGCCAGATGGCATGGCAGTCGTAAGCTTTTGTTTGGAGCTTGTCTGCCTCAGCTTTCTTATTTTCCATTTATACTTTGGTAACTTCGGCACACTAGCTCAGGAAGCTTGAGGAGGCTGACGGATCTGCTGCAGACAGCTGCCTTTTGCTTTTGACCATGTGTACAACAGAGGCTCCTATCATAGCAAGGGATCTGATGCAGATAAATTAACAACTGTCTAAATAGGTTTGAGTATCTTTTTCTAAATGTTTTATGCATTTGCTATAAACTTACACTCTGATGTCATTTTTTTACCATTGTGGAAACTATAACGTATGCTGAAGCTTTTCTTTTATTCTGCTTATTCCGATAAAGATTTGGCTGAACTGGCTGAGCGTCTCTGGTTAGGATTTATTGTTTCATTATAGGAATGTATCTTGTAAAGAAATAGTTCAGTCTATCGTTGTTGGCAGCAGAGCTATGCTGAGTGGCCAGAACGTATGTTTCTGCAGTAAACTCCATATGGTGGCTCTGCCAGAGACAGGACTGTTTCTGTATTTTTTTTCCCTCAAACGTTGTGTGAAACTTTCCTGACTCTGTGTGGCAGCTATGAACATTATCACTCTATTTGCAACTTATGTACATTATACAGGGAGAGTTACTCATCCACTGTAGATCTAGTTCTCAACTGGTGCTCTGTTGGTTTGACCTCCTTATGAATTAACTCAAAACAATTAAAAATGTGTAGCCAAAGGCAATACCTACTTAAGTTCCAGATCTCACTGAATTCTTAGTGTTTATCCAGAATTAAAAATATATGCAAGCTGGCTTAGTTTTTTTTTTTTTGTTTCCTTTATTGTGATTCAAGTGAGAGGGAGAAACTGAATCCTCTTGGAGTGGAATGTAAATACTGAGCGTTTCATACAAGTTCCATAGAGAATCACTTTTCTATCTCACGTTTTGGGATTGGACTTGCTAGGGCTTTTCTCACTGCATTGTTCTGAGTGTTTTATTGTGTTTGCAAAATGAAGATAGTAGAATGAGAAATTATTTCCCACTTCACCAGTAAAATGAGTATAGCGGGGGAGGACCAACTTTTATTATGGTAAATTGTTTCAGTCTTGTGGCCGACTGGTCTGTCTCAAACAAAATATTGAAGTGACTTTTTGGCACGGACAAATGGCTTAGAGAATGCTAGCTACTAGCACAATTTCCCAAGTGGAACTTACGTTTTAAAACCTCTCATTTCCTTGAATGTGCTGTAATGTAGGTACAATGAGGAGAAATAATCAGGGACTCATCAGAAGAGAAAAATAAAGGAATAACAATAAGTGGTGTGGTTCTTCATTGTTCTAACACCTCCTGTTTGGAGATGTTTTATTTTGAGGTGGGATAAAACAGGATAATTAAAACTTTTAGGCTTCAATTCCATGCTTATTTTGCATATTTTTTCAGTGAGGTAACATCTGGGCTCACCCTAAGAATTTTATTTCCATTCTGCAGGTGTGAAGGAGGGCAGGACTCGGCCATCCAACTGTGTTGAAATCATTGCCTCCTGATGAGCAGTAGGCATACGTGCTTTGTCTTTATCTGAGGATGAATGTTCACGTCATGGTCTGAAACCACAAGAGCTCAGTGACATAAGGGGGTTTCAGTGTTTGCCCAAGCTTGGGCAGGGACTATTTAAAATAGAAAATTTAATCTCAGAAATTCAAGCTTCTCCTGAACGAAACACTATCCAAAATACAAAAAATAAAAATACAGAAAAAAAAAAATCTCTGCATAGAGTAAAGCACAAACTCCATATCATTGCAAGGACTAGAAAGAGAGTGAACGGAACAAGGATACGTCAGTGATATGATATGGGACAACCTAGACTTGTTACAATTGGAAAAGCTTTAGTTTCTATGGATCCTGGATGGGAAATGAGTACTAGTTGAGTGATCAGGCCTTCATACTTGCCATTTACATTTCTATCCCATGAAAGAGGTCCTATGTGTGTAGGATTTGATTGAACATCATGTATGAGAATTTTGGAAGCACAGAATTGTTGGAATTGGAAGGAACCCTTAAAGGTCACCTAGGCCAACTCCCCTTCAATGAATAGGGGCATCTACAGCTTGATCAGGTTGTTCAGAGAAATGTAGGTTGCTTCTTGCCACGTGATTTGTGGCTTAGAATTTGTGTGTTGCAGAATTGTTTCTCCAGAAGGTTGGGACCAGATGCTGCAGAACAAAGTGTCCATGAGGAAGGCTGTTGCCTCGCTTTCCTTCCTGTGATTGTCTTACTTTCCTTAAAGATTAGGCTTTAGTTTGTATCCCTTAACTTCTCAAACATAAAGGTTTTTAGCTTTCTCCATGAATATATTTATTTATTTATTTATTAAGTCCTTCACTTCCATCCTTAGGTAATGAGTTCAATGAATTAATAATGCATTGGAAAGAACATTTACTAGTTCTTATAAGGAGCAGAACTAATGAAGCCCTTTCTTGTGACTTCATTTGCTTACAGCTCGTTAGACACCAAAGCCCCATGTGGACACTTTGGTATCTAGGAATATAGTGGGGCTCCCTCTGGAGCCTTTTTCTTAGCAGCAGCCCTAATAGGTGTCCCCCCGCACCCCCCATCTACCTATTTTCCTGACATTGGAAATATGGGATCTTTGAGAGCTCTATTCTTCTGCCAACATTCATGTGTTTTCACATTAATATGTACAACATGATGGTAAAAGTGCTAAATCTTAGGAAATCCTGTTTTTCTTTTTAAAGAGGCTTTTTTTCCCCACTGTTTTAAAATGTATTTCTAAAGCAGTTTGTGCTCCAGTTCATGTACATGAATTACAAGTGCAAGAAAATCGAGGTGACTTCCCTTTTGAAGGATCCTCTTGGTTGTGTGTGCTCTTATTTTTAATATAAAATTCTCTTCTGTATCACCAGCAGAGCTCTTCGCCTCATCTTGCTTTCTTTTGGAGCTTCTAAGATCAAAGCTACTTATTCATACAGTGCCTAGCGATGTTGTTCTGTTTTCTTTTTTGTATTCTGATACTTTTAACATTCTCTTGGAAGGGCAAGGTTTGTGGGTAGTGGTAATGCTTTTTTTATTAGATCTATTGGAATAGTAAAGACAGCTTGGCATTTGAACGTGCAAGCACTTTCTCAGGTCTGAAACAGAAGGCATGGATTTAAAAATTGAATGTAATTTCAAATCTGTTTAGAGAGAGCGGAGTATTTTAGACCACTTCTGAAAGGAAATGCATTAATGCTTGTGCCTGTGGTACACCAGCAGTTCTGGTTGGGCGGGCAGTTCTGGCACGTAGGACCCCAAGGCTCCTCCATACAGATGGGCTACGTTTTATTACCTGCTTTAATAAAACAGAGTAAGAAAACAACTTCTGTCCCGTGTGGGAAGCAAGGTTCTTGTTCACAACCACATCAGCCAGGCTTCCAGTCACAAGGCTGGGGTTGCTTGCTTGATGATTCTTCACATCCTGTCTTGCTTCCGTTCACCCACAGTTTTAGGTGGCATTTTGCTTGCAAGCTGCGCTACTTCCACATGCAGCGGTTTACGTTTGTCATGAGGAATCCAAGTAAAACCGATCGGTTTGCTCTTCAGCACTTTTGTGAGGAAGTCTTTAATCAACACCTGCTCGTTTTTCACTCTATGGCTCACGCCCGTCTGTTCTCACTACTCCTTGTTTGTGGTATTCCATCCACCCAACTGAGGGTCTGACTGAATCTGTTTGTATTGAGATGGAAGAAGGTGCTGTACGTGACCTGCTCGCTTAAGCAGTACGGATTTCAGCAACATAAAACACCAGTACTTTGCCTGTGTTCAAGCCCAAAGAAGTTATTGTTTCCTTACAAGGAAGGTAGGAGAGGAAAGAAAGATAAGGTTATCTCCTAGGGGAAGGAGAGCGCCTGGTGTATTATACATTGTGGAATGTGAGGGGGTTAGCGTGAGGTAATGTTACACTGTGCCATAAATCCAGTGTCTCTATTGAGCCCAACTTTTTTCCGAACCCAGTGGAGTTATGAATTTTAGTTCCCAGGCTTGTTTTGAGAGGTGTTTTATGGGTTTCCCTTGAGGGACAGGACTGGCAGATCAGAGAGGGAGTGACTGTTTTATGAGTGGTGTTAACCCAGAGGCAGATGGATGTGTTTCAGCCCTTGTAGACTGGGTGATTCATCCCGACATGCAGTGGTTGCTTAATTTCATCCATTTAGGTATCATTTTTGTGTGTTCTGTAATGTACATTGGATTCCTGAAACACAGATAACAGGACAGAGAAGTCTTGCCTTTTCTATTACCTGGTATTTATTATGGTATTGTGCAAACACAGGAGGAGGTCTTAGGTGGAAGTCATTATGTTTACAACTAAAACTTGTCCTACTTATGGCTGTAGTCCCTTACCGCTGTATCCGGATGCTGCTGTGATACTGTTTGCTTTTTGTTTTAACCACTATTGACACCTGAAAATCTTCGCTGAACAAGAACTTCCTGTTGTAATTCCATGCCCTCTTTCCAGAGCAGAGGTGTCTGGCTCCCTTATGCACACTCAGCATGTTTTTCAGTCCTGTGTGTATTATTGTACGTTACTGATGATGATAGTCCCAAGATACTAACTAGAGATCATCAATGTCAGTTTATGGAAGCACGGTCGTCTTATTTTATATCAAAATCAGGAAAATACATAAAAGGAAGGCTAGGACGCTGCACGAGTTATGTTGTTTTTCATGTGTTTTGAGAATGTATAGAAGGTGTCTGTGCAAAACAAGATGCACTGAGCAATGTGAAGCCTGCACAGGGGAGGATACAGAAATTGGGAAGAGCTGAAGTGGTACCTGGAAAAAGTGGTCTTAACAAATACACACTTGTAGTGTCTTCAATTACCTGTTATTTCAATCACGTGGTATATTTTTTAACCTGCTTTTTTTTCCTAACAAATAATAAAGAGAAGCTGATGTGAATACCTGCTCTTTCCTTACCTGCCCGGTATCCCCAAACACAGTTGTAGAGGAAGAAGCTGTTAGATGGTATAGACAGAAGCTTTCCTGCTGCAGTACCATTAGAAAGCTGGCTTAACATGCTGTGTATTGCTCAAGTCTCTTTTATGTTAACCCCAGAGGCCTAAGCTATTAATAGCTCAGCTCCATGCTCTATTAATATTCACATTTTTTTGAAACTGTTGGAAATATTGAGTAGACTGCACCTATTGTGCCACAGAAGCTCTTTCCACCAAAAATGCTGAATGTTTTAAGAGCATGCTGTAGTGTGATTTTTTTGTGTTCTTTCATTTGTGAGGTCAGTGCTGCCCTTTCTCTCCTGACCTTTCTATAATTGTGTGTGCCTGTGCTACACGTACAGGTCTTCCTTGCATTTGTTCATTCAAAAAAAAAAAAAAATCCGCAAGAAAACTAACCCAAGGCCTTAACATGGCAAGGCCTTTACTCTTAGTAGAAGTCAAAGGAGAAGGAAAATATGTTAATGGGTTTAAACAGCAGTTCTGCGTTGTAGTTTGTCGTGCTCCTTTCAGGTGACTTGAAAATGCTCTTAGCTCTGCTTTTTGGAACTTACAGCATCTTAACCTTAGCAGTGTCTTTGGATTCACCTAGGGGCTTGCCTGCTTTCAGTTTTATCTGTGAATTTTATGTGTGTGAATTTTTCCCCCCTCTGGAGATACTGTCTTATTTCTGGGCAAAGAATTATGAATTTGCTTAAAACTGTTTCTCAGCTGGGAGCTGAAGGCTGTCCGGGTTTATTTTGTATGCTCTGCAGCATAGGCGCTAGACAGCAGAATGAGGAAATGGGTAAAGAACAGGTACTGAAGCTGAAAAGAGAATTTAAGAGCCAGCCTGAGATATTTTGGTGAGTGTGATAGGTTCCTCCAGACAGCAAGTGTCAGAAGGGTTTGAATAAATAGATTGTGGTTTCTGTGCAGCCGCTTCTGCACGTGAGCCTCAAATCCCATCTTGGATATTGTAAGCCTGTATTATGGTCATAAGTGACACGCAGCCATGGTATTTTCTAGGGGACCCAGTATTATCGAGGGAGATCAAGTGTTGTTGTTTTGGGATTGTGTGGGTTTTGGTTGTTTTTTCTCCCGCTCCTTTCTTCCCCTCCCTCTAGCACCAGGCCTTAAACTTGCTGCCTTCTTTAGTTACCGCCTTGTGGCTTCTCTCGACTCCAGGTAAAGCATCTCCTCTGGGCTCCCCTCCTACGGGAGGTTCTGCTCCTTCACTTTAAAAATCCCATCACCCTGTGAGCTTGAACTCTTTAAATAAGCTGACATAAGAGGTCAGAAAATCCTGTTAGTCCAAGAGTAAAGATCAGATAGTTCTTCAGCAATGACAGTACAATTACAGCTTCTGGCAGTAAATAAAATTTAGTGCAGGCTTAGCACAAAGTCAGCTTTTTTTTTTTTTTAGGAGAAAAATGGATGGTGGAGAAGTTGTAATGTTTGTATATATTAAGAGGACATGTTTAGTGTTTGTTAATTTTGAACTTGCTTTATCATAAACTATTGAGCTCCTCCCTAATCCCACAGCCTTAATTTTGCCTCTGTGCAACCTGCTTTTAAGAGATTAGGGCTCTTTGTTTTTAATATATTGAAATCTACTTAGTGAGAGTGCTTTGTTTTGGAAAATAATTGAAACTATGGCAACCCTCTTTTCTTTCAGCGTATTTGTGTATCTCGTGTACTCTGCTTTGGTGGATGTTAGCATACTGGAAACCATTGGTAGCTTCAAATGTTATACGAAGAGCAAATACAAATTACACAACTATTAAATCCAGCGCACGCTAGATGCGCTTTACAAATCATTACACACAAACTGAATGTCAGTTTAAAACTGAGAGTTGAAAGCATCTTTGCTATCTCAATGGCCTAAGTGTATGAAAATATCACTGCTTGCAGCAGGCCTGTAGGTTGGATGGAGCAGGCACCGGAGCGCTACTTGTAATCAGTGCTTGCCTGATCTCATTCATGTTCCCTGGAGCACTTGGGTTTTTCTGATTTGTTGTTTTTGTTGGTGGTGTTTTTTTTTTTTTTTTTTTTTTTTTAATTCCCTCAAACTTGTCAGCCACACGCAGGCATCGCTTTGCATAAATTGACTTTTCTGTTTCTATCAGCTCTGGCTGCTCTTTCTTGGCTTCCAGTCTCTTGCACGTGGGCCGGAGCCTTTATTTATTTTCGTTTTACACTTCTGTGTTCAATTGCTGCCGCGATTAGAAAATGGGTCATCCTTGGATGAACTCTTTTGAACTGCCTCTTGCAGGAGCTCGCCTTGCTGGGAAGCTCCTGCGTTGGGAGCCATCTTAAAATCTTCCTGACAGCTGCTGGTGACCTTATTTCATAACTCTGTTTCTGCCTAGTTCCTCAAAAGTGTTGCTTCTCCATGTTTGAAAAAGGCTTTTAAACATGTTGTAATTTAAGATTTCAACTGTCTGGCTTCTTTCCCCAAAAAAAAAAAAAAAAAAAAAAAAGGCCCTTTGATATATTAACAATTAAAAGGGAGAAGTTCCGTTCCGCGTCTGTCTGGCATTCATGCTGATAAGTGGGGCAGACGTGCCTGGCAGTCAGCCCAGGGCCTTCGGAGCTGTGCGGCTGCAGAAACCCTTGAAGGGGAGAGGGCTTCTTCATCCTCTTCTTCCTCTCACAGTTAAATGTGCGTACCGGTAAAGCCCTGCCCTTTCTCTTGCTTTGTTCATACTTTCCTCTTCTCCTCCAAGCTAGTGTATCAGGATTTGTCTTAAATTGGATTTGCAGTCAAAAAGCCAAACGATACCTCTTTTGCTAGTAAAATGTTGTTGTAAGCATCGTATTATTTATTGATTGTGAGAATTCTGATAATGCCTTCAGCTGTGGCTAAAACAAAACTTCTCTTTACGTCATCTTTCAGGTTTAGTAGAGGGTTTGTCATTTGTTTCTTCAAGGTTCCTGTCACCCTGTTTTCTCAGGCATTTTTGGCATGTCCCTCTGCTCACAGGTGCGGCAGGAGCCGTGTGGCTTCCAAATCACATCCCCATCTTTCTGGTCCCATTGGGGTTGTGTACACCATATATTTATATATATCCCCCAGTCTGCTGGACACTTTTCACATTACATTGTCACTGAGTGCAGCGTTTGTTGCTTCAAAGCATCTTGAGGTTGCCTCTCACTAGTGTGAATGAAAGAGTTCCTTATACTTGAGGGCTTCTGATCACTTTGCCTCTTGTTGCAGTTGTCATAACATCAAGAAAAAATGTTTTCTAGACAGCAGAGATCTGTAGCCATTCCCTAATGCATGATGCTATGTGAAGGTCTGTATCCCCTCAGGGTTATATTGCTCTAACAATTGGGAGGCTGCTTTGGGACCACTCAGAACACCATTAGAAGTTGAAATTAATGCATGATGCTGCAGTGCATACAGGATGTCAGTGGGAATGCTTCATCTTAGCTTTTAATGTGCCATGCTTGCATATTGTAGCTTCCCATAGGGAAGCTGAGGTGCTGGTTTTAATCTTTAAATGATTTGAGTCTTGATCTCTTGAGATAAGCAGGGTGCAGGAGCATAAGGGTTATTCATTGGCAGAGTGTGCTCTGATGGGCTTCAGAGGCTGGGTTGTTTCCTCTTGCAGCCTGGATATTCCACTGCCTGCAAGATCTACTACCTTGTTTTTTTGTTTCAGTTTGAGTGGGCTGAAGTCAGTGTGGTTGTGAGCCATTGCCAGCTGTGTTCCTGCAGGGGTTTGTAACTTGAGAGTACAGGAAGAATGTCGCTAGATATATTTTATAAAACCGTAAGAAATAAATGATTGTCAACACAAGCAAGGAAAGGTCACCAAACACTTATTAGATGACTCAATCCATTGGGTGCTTGTGGAGCTGTGCAAGTTAGAGGCTAAGGAGGGTGAATGCTGAATTTAGACACAAAATAAGAGGAGCGATAGATTAAATATGGACTCTCATCTTACCTTCTACAATGCCTAGCTCCTGGATACTAACAAAGAGGAAATAAACCCTATTAAGTGGTTAGTAAGAATTATTATGTATAATTGTAGATGTCCAAGGGCACTCCAGAGACTGATATGTAAACCAACTGTAATTCTTAATTTCCTGACCTGTTATAGCCTTCTTAGCAGGTTATTGTAGTTCTGACTTGAGTGTTTTGTGACTCTTTGAAGGCTCCTCTAAGGAATGGCAATCTGCAACTAATTTTTAAGATTTTTTTTTTTTTGATGGCTTTTTAAAGATGGCTTTGTGTCCTTTTTTGCAGAAACAAAAGGGCAAGTCAAGTGTTGAGCTTTGGATTGTATGCTTCATACTGTTTGTGTTTTCATATAAACATACTGTATTATCTGTCCACTTCTGGGAGGTCAAGTAAAGCTTACTGTTAAAACAGACAGCCTGATCCAAAACAGAATTAGGAAGAAAAAGTGCATTCAAAATGAACTAGTATCAGTACTTCCATTTGGAGATGTTTAATCAGAAGAGGTATGAAGTTTTTAGATTTTAAGTTTCCCCGAACTGCTCAGATCATTCATCGTGCTATAATTGTTAAGATCCTCTCACACTTTTTATTAACCTCTAGAAATAACTGCTGAATAGTGTCTCTTTCTAACTGTGCTATTAAAGTTAAGAACTAGATCATTAAATAGCTCGGAGTGCAAGCAATTTTATGGTCCTAAAAGCAGATGATGTACTGTAAAGTTGTTATTTATTGTGGAGCAGCCTTTAAGCCTTCATCCATTCTTCCTTCCTTTTCTTTTCCGTACTTTCCAGGAGAAAACATAACAAATTATAGATGATATTTAAATACCTGATTTTTGCAGTTTTCTGGTGATTTGGGCATCTTCAGTGTTTGGAAAAAAGTATTCTTTGCTTACCATGTTAAGGCTACAGCTATTTTTATAGTGAAGTCTGCAGTCTACTGCCTCTTGTCTGACTATTTCTGCTGCTTCCATTTAGTGGCAATTGCTTGAAGAAATACATTCAAGTGGCAGGTTGTCGCATGGAACAAAATCAAGACATGTCTTAGTAGTCCCATTCTGTAGATGTGATTTGTATTCCAACCCTGTTATTGCTTGAACTTGTTGGTTCTTTGCAAGATTATGTAAAAGGATGAATTGCATCAAATTGTAAAATGTTAGTGCTTCTACCTGTCTGGATGTGTTCCAGTAGAATTTGGCCAACCAGGTTCTGGAGGATGTCTTTTTATGACTTGGTTCAAATTCTTACTAGTTCAACTGGTGGTAAGTTATTTGAAGCCTTCCCAGGAGCTAGGCTGCTGGAATTTTCTTGATTTTTCTCCCCTGGACCATGGTAATGCTTGATATAGGGCTGAGTGAATAGTGACAAAGTGGGATAGGCAGTAGTTCAAACCACAGATTTTCATACCTCAAGTTATCACCAAACTTGACCCAAAGTCATTGTACAGAGTGAGTCTTCATGTGTCAGCTGCCCTGTGAAAAGCCATGAGGCACCTGGCTCCTGGGAAGCCTTCTGCCAGCTTCAGCGGGTTCTGCCTTATGCCCACAGCCTGGCAGTACCTGTGGGGAAAATGTGGCAATATGGATAAGAGCCACTGGCCTGGGAACAGTTTGAGTGCTTGCAAGCTGCAAATACACATTCGGGAGAAATCTTTAGATAATAGCTGCTTAAGGAAAAGGCCTGAAATAGAAGTATTCTGTGGAGCCATGACAAGCAGAGATGTCTCTCAGTGGCCTTAGTCTCCATGTGCTAGCCACAATGTCCTTACTACATTCCAGGTGTTCGCAACTCCTCCAGCTTTAGGCTATTGCATATCACAGCATCTCACGGCTGAGCTGTTGTAATGCTGTAACTTGGAACACTGGAAGTGGTGTTTTGCTTGTGTACTATAAAAACAAACAGAAAGATTGTGAAAGATCAGAAAAACTGTGCATGAAAGGTACTCTATGTGGCTTGCTTAAATAGTGACATAATACACCTCACGGAGACTTTGATATTTTTAACACTCAGTAATTTTCTTTATGATGTATTTATAGTAAAACAAAAAAAAAAATCAGATCACTTTCTTCTTCCTAGGGTTTCTAAAACTGAAGTCATAGGCCCGTGTAATGTAGGGATTAATTTCTTTTGAGTTCCCTCTGATCTTTACTTTTGCTTACCCAAAGGTATTATTCTTCCTGGTCTCATCTGAAGTATTTGCTGTTTTGCAGCCATTTAAAAATAAAAATGAAAACAAGGAAAAAACCCACCAAAGAAAACCTTGAAGATCTGACTCTGTTTTCTCTTTTTCTCCTTCCCAGAAGTACACTGCCATTGGACTGCTGGGCAGAGCTACTGATACCTTAGATGCTACAGGAAAAGTAACTGAAGAGAAGCCTTATGGTAACAACAAATGAATCAATATGCTTGATGCTATTTGAAGGCATAAACGGACTCTGTCTTAGAGGAGCGGAAGGGATGTTTGGGGCTCTGTGAATTAAATTTAAATGTGAAATCAAACTAAGATGTTTCATCTTCAACTTCAGTGCTCATATAATTCAGTCCAGCTTCATGCAGTTTTGTCCAGTGTGAGTGTTCATTTCTGCTGGGGGGGGGGAAACAGTACAGGCAGTAGATTAGGAGGGAGATAGAATAGAATTGAGCCGGACTGTGCCATTTTAAATCTTGAGCAGGCTGACAAATGTCATGCTGTGTCCAGTAGAACTTTCCTCTTTCAGTGTGTAGTCTCGTGA
Source organism: Numida meleagris (assembly GCF_002078875.1). Lineage (NCBI taxonomy): Eukaryota > Metazoa > Chordata > Aves > Galliformes > Numididae > Numida > Numida meleagris. The sequence goes on along the minus strand of NC_034413.1, from coordinate 7,524,603 downwards.
GTGCTCTTTCAGTACTGCCCTTCAAGGGCAGTGGAGGAATAAAGCACTCAGACCTTCCCTCCAGGATGTCTGTTTAACTACAAACTGCACGACGTAAAATGAGGATGGCATAAGCTTCCCTCTGCATATGTTTACCTACCAAATCTTGCTCTTGCTTGCAGACTGTGTCCTAGCAACTTAGTATATAAAATTTTCTGACCCACAGAGCACAGTACAAGGGTTTAAGGCTTCAGCTTAATCCTGATTGTGACTTTGTCAGTGTGCAGATTCCACAACACTCAGTTTCTTAGAGGTGATGTGGGACTAGCCAGTGGCACACTATGCATTTGCCATTAGTCCTTTCACAGCGCTGGGCGGGGGAGGGAAAAGCAGTAACTGGTTGCTTAGCAAGTCATGTAAGTCCAACACTGTGGTACCTGATTTTAAGTAAATGAACTGAATTATCTATTTATTTGCTTATTTTAATAGCATGATGAAAAAGGTATCCTGTATTCCACAGCTCAACCCCAGTCTCCTTTCTTCTGTAATCTTTCTTTTTATACAAGGCATACAAGCATGAGTTTGTCGTCCAACTTAAACCTCATGAACCAATCTAAATTGTATTATTTGCTAGGCAGTGCTATTCAGATACGTTGGATCATTTGCTCCTGCCTCAGGACTAAATTTCTCTCCAAGCTTCTAAAGGACTGAATGCATGATATAATATATATATATATTATATATATTATATATTTTATATATATATATATATATTATAATGCATGATATTATAGTCAGCATGGTATTGAGAATTTCTAATTGCCAACATTTGGTGATGACTGGTGAATGCTTGCCTGGTCTTTTGTAACTCTCAAAGTGGAATGCTGTAGCTCTGCTGCACTGAGTATTCAGTGTAGAATGCTCACAGAGAAACTATGGATCAACTTTTCAAGTAGATGAAACTCCTACGGTCAATTAAAAAAATGTTATATGAAACACTACACTTGCTTTTTAATTCTGACTTGCTTAGGGCACACAGAATTTACAGTGTTTTCATGAGCATTTCTTCCAGCGGCAGCTATTGTTACAGTACCTTCCACCTCTGCACCAACTCTTGCGTTGAGGTGATTTAGCTTTTTGTTAGGCTTTACGGCAAGTGAGCTTGGGGAACTGATTTAGTTTAAAAACAACCTTTTTTTTTTTCTTTTTTTAGACTTGCTTATCTTTTTAAAACTGAGATCAATCCCATGGCAAAGCTCAACGTGCGGTTTCACAAAAAGAAGTACTGGCATTGGTGGGGCAATACAGTACTGGATTTGGGGCACAGCTTCCATTTGCCGGAAGGAATGCTTGTGAAATTGGTCTGTTGCATTCCTTATTCAATTCAGATTTTTATTCTTTCTAAAGAAGGATTAGAGAATATGTGTACTCCTTTTTCTCCATGCTACCTACATATTTTCTATTTCCTTCTTTCCTTACCTTCAAATAAAGCAGGTATTTCTCATCTTCTCCAATGTTTTCTCAAAGTAGCTTGGCTTTCTGGATGACTCACTCACCTCTAATCTTAACTGCTACTCCAGGAGCATACACAAAAGACATTTGAGACGATTTTCAGCATTTCTTGATATCCAGGGAGAAGCTGAGCATCTGCTAGGGAATGCAAACTCTGCAATGCCAGCAGAATGCAGGGCTGGGACCTAGAGCAGGAGAGGGCAGTAAAACAGCCTGCAGGCTGTGTAAACCTCCTCTGGAATGACTCCACTGGACCCAAAGAATAAAGTGCCTGAAGAAAGTTGCCTCCTATGAGAAAGTATTAGATTGTAGTCCTCAAGGTGACTCTTGGCAGCACTTTGGAAAGCTAAGTTGTTGTGTGCTAAGTTCTTCACAATGAAGTATGTGTTGGAGAGAACTGCTTGGGCTTAATCCTTCCTGGGCTTCTGATAGTTTTTGTTTGCTTTTTTAGCAGAGAGAGAACTTGTATTATCGCATGAGATTTACTTAAGGCTTCATGCTGCTCCCAGGCTATTGGTTGCTCACTTTGGAAGCAGCAAGGGTTTAGTGTTTCTCTGATACTTTCTTAGGAACTCTAGTGTTTGCAGCCATTCTGTAACTACAGAGAGGAATGTGCATTCTGAAACTTGCTTCCTCCCAGCTGCTCACAGACTATATTCAGATTTGGGGAACAGAACTCCTCAGGGTTTTCTACATGTTTCTGCTGATTATGCTACTCAAAAAACTTCAAAATGTTGTCCTTTCAGCATTCTGCTTGTCTGTTTGCAACTAATTGCTGCCAGATTGAACTGAGGCCAGCTGCTGTAGTTTCCTTGGACAGTCATGGCTAATTCTTCTGGCCCTGTGTTCTGCTTTGGTATAGCTCGTTAGCAAGCACAGGGCAAGATCGCCCTGAAGTGGAGGCTCTTGAGGCTTTGGCACCTTTTGGTTTGGTAACTTCTATAGCTTTCTGCATGATTACAGCAGGAAGATAGTTCTACAGTCATTAGCATTCAGAACTGCCGCTGTTCTTAAAAATTTCCATTTTGGGAGCCAAAGCATTCTGGTTGTTTTTAGGATATTGGAGGAGTTTTAGGTGCTGGTAGAATCGCGAGGGATGTTCCACTGGAAGAAACAGTCTGTGGAGACACTTGGTGTAAGAGTTTAGGAAGAAATTTAGAAAACAGTGATGAATTAAATGTGTTTCAAATAGTGTTCGCACAGCAGCTGTAGTCATTTTGTTTGAAGCTAGGGCTGTCGTTACTCCTGGGGATGGGATGCAGTTATCCCATGGGACGAACCTAGACAGTCCTGAAGCAGGGCAGCAGTCCCTAAACCTCCTCTGAAAGGGTGGATTGCTGCTGCTTCAGCCCAGCTTATAACAAATCTTGTGTTCTGGGATATGGGAGATCAGGATATTTGGAATTTGCAATCAGGGTAGTGGGGAGAGTAGGCTAACTCTTGGTAGCAGGAATGATTGGGGTCTGCCGCAGGTAAGTACTGCAGAAACCTCTCTCTACCCCTTGCTCTCAGAGAGTAGAGAAGGGAAGTCACGTGGGAGAGAAGCTTTGGGAACTGTTGAAACTATTCATCTTTTATGAATGTGCTTATATTCCATGCTGAACAGAGTGCTGTGTCCCAACACTGCCCTAAACTTGCTGCGAAGAGGAGCTGTTAACCCACTCAACTCAAACCTATGGCCAGGGGAGGGAAAGCTGTGGGCACAGGGCAAGAAAGGAGATATCTCTGCTGGGCAGGAGTGAATTCCCTCCTACCTGCATGGTGAACTTGAGGAGAGTGGGAGCTGAAAGGCAGTAAAGGAGTTGGTTTGCAGTGTGGGCCCTGCGCACCGCACAGCCGTGAGTCCAGGCTGGTGCCTGGGACAAAAACAGAACTTATGCCAGTGTAGACACAGTGCGACTGTTTGTTTGGGTCTGGATTAATGAGGTATTTGTCTATGTCAGATTGCTGGGTAAAAGCTCCACCAGCTTGCTCTAGGAAGGAGCAAGAATCCAGCACAGCCCTTAGCATGATGGCAGTGCATGCTGGAGCAGAAGAAGTAAGAACACCACGTTTTCAGGTTTTTGGGTTATTTTAATTCTGGCCACCTTGAGCCGTGACGCATCGCAGAAGGCAAATGTGATTTATTCTATATCTCAGCAAACTCATCTATAAATATTTAGTTTGATAACGCGCTACACAGCTTTGTTAATGGCTTTATACATCATTCCTCACATGGGGTTTTCTTTTTCCTTAGACATTAAATTGTAAATTCTAGCCTGAAACAGCCTGGAGTTTCCAAGAAGGTTGACAGGATCACAGGCATTGAGTTGAGTCAAGCTAACTTTTGTCTGTGACTTTGTTTGTGATACGCTGCTCAACTACAGGAATGCAATCAGATTGAAATGATGCTGTAAGAGGCTCTTCAGAAGAAGATCAGAAGATTCAGACTTGCTGCGCAAGCAATTTTGTCATTTCTGCTCCATGTTCTGTTGTGTGTTGCTCTCCCTCAGCATCCCTGGCTGAGCTGTGTGCCTTGCAACCTTGCTGTTTAAAAACATTTTTGGAGGCAGTGGTGCTGCTTAGGGACAGCGTGTGCTCCTGAGGCTGCAAAGTGTGCTTTGTGGAAGGGAGGTGCCACATTGCCATCTTCAAAAGTTTCAGTGGAAAGAAACCTCTTCCTTTTTATTTTCAGCATGAAGGACATCTGTTTTGTAAGGGCTGCAAGTGCAGCTCTTTCCCAGAACATAAATTAATTTTATTTATCTGCTAGGGTGCTGTTGGCTTAGGGTGATGCTAATAAAATAAAACTTACGAGGCAGAGGACTAAACAGTTACTGAAGTGCATTGTGATTACAGATCTCATGTTTGTAGTTTCTAAACAAATTAGGGATTAATGTCATCTCCACTGAGTAGTGTTACGGAGGACCAATGCAACCAGCTACTGCAATTGCAGCCATCTAATAAAAGTGGGGCACGTGTGTATGTGTACTCTGAAGAGAATGGATTTCTGAAAGTGGATACTTTCTCTTACAGGATATCTTAAGTACAATTGACTTATATGTAACAATACCTTTGTGAGCATCTACAAGTTAGATGTTTGATAGAGGAGTTCAATATGTTGTTCCAGATGCAGTCTTTTTCTTCACTGGGGAAAAAAAAAAAGTGCAATGCTTTTGTTCTCCTGTAACCCGTCATGTTTTTCCCCTGTGCTTAGGTACTCTTAAAGAGAAGCTGCCAGTGTCAGATGAGCATTTTATTCTTCTTAGACCCTTAGCAAAAGTTAGAATAGGACAAGATTTGTAATTTTTGTGTAGTTCCCAAGAAAAATTAATTAATAGTACTGACAGAGAGAAACTGCATAACAGAACTGTGTATGTTGGGATTTCTGCCCCTCTGAAAGTGTCCAGACTGTCTTAATCACCTTGGACTGTTTGTTCCATTCTTGTTGCGCTAATTCACACTCCTACCTACATTCTGTTTATCTTTCTTTGGCATTTTTCATCCAATCTAACTTCAGACACGAGGTACTGCTTTTTTGTATCTGTTTGCAAAATGTGATCGATGCCATTACTGCATTGTGAATAACCGTTGTTAACACATGTTTTTTTTTTTTTTTTTTTTTCTTTTTACAGACCAGATAACAAAAAGAGATCTTGAGAATGTGCTGCAGAAGTTCACAGGGGACATAATGCAGGTTCCTCCACTGTAAGTTCCACAATATCCTGAACTCTCAGCTGTTGGGACTTGCCAACAGGAGCCGGTTATGATGGAAATAGAGACATTTTGGCAAGAAGGTAGAGGCAGTAGGTAGACTTAGAAGTTTAACGTTTGCAACTGCAGGTCATGCTGCTTTGAACATCAAGCACAAATGGTGACCTGGAGTCTATATTGTTGATGAAGTAGAGTAGCAGTGTTAAACAGCTCTTGCAGGGCTTGGGGGGTTCTGTCCTGTCTTCCACTTAGAAGGGAAAGCCTCATGAATTTAATTTCAGTTACAGAACAGGGGAAGGCTTACTGGCATCAGCGTGGAAGTTCCTTAAACGTTTACAAATTAGTTTTCTGAATACTTTGAGTATGATTAAATTGTTAGGGATTTAAACTTCCCTAGCATTACAGTTTTCTTCTAGTCAGGTGAGCCCCGGTAACTGGCAATATGCAAGTGCTTAGCTTGTGACAGATGGCTTTCATGGTGATTTAAACTAACGTGCTTTCCTTTGCATTTGCAATGGCTTGGTTACTGTGGCTCCACTGTGAGCCCTGTAAGGTCAGTGATTCAGTAGGTGTTCTGTTTGTGTGACCTTTTCGAATTACTTTCCGGTAATTTGATTAAGATCATTTTTGATTTTGCTATAGCTGTGTTTCTGTCAGGGTCAGAGCTGGAACTTTGGATAAAATTTAATGTTATCAGTAAAACTAAAGAATTAATTTTTTGTCTTAAAGACCCTGGAACAAGGCTACATAACCTGACAGCTGCTGTTCAGGGTAGACCCTGGTATGAGTTGAGTAAAGATGAAAGGCAGAATTACAGGTGTTCCCTGAGCAATGCCCAGGGCTCACCCCAACACAGCACTGAAGCAGCATGTCCTGTAGACTTCTGAGTGACAGAATGCTAGAGGCAGCGGCAAGTATTGTACCTCTTATAGCAGCTCTTTTCACAAACTGCAAATTGAGTGATGAAACACTTAGATCTGAGCAACAAGAGGTAAATTGAGGACCATCTCTTGTTTTCCAGTTCACATAGCTACTGGTGAATGAGATTATTTTGTGTCCAAGAGATTTCAGAAGTACTTGCTAGGTTTTACGTTTCTGTATGGGAGCATGTAGAGAGGATAAGAAGAGTAAGTATATGCTGTTGTAGTACAATATTAACAGGATGGGAAGCTTGTTCTGTTGCAACTGGGTGACATGTTTTTCTTGCTCTATCTGATCAGCTATTCTGCTTTGAAGAAGGATGGAGAAAGGCTATCAACTCTAGTGAAGAGAGGAGAAGCAGTTGAAGCAAAGCCTGCTCGGCCAGTAAGAGTGTACAGCCTCTCTCTCCAGCAGTTCCAGCCACCACTGTTCACACTGGGTAAAGACCAAAGATTATTGCATGGGGTGCTGCTACCAGCTTGTTTGTTAGTGCTTATTTACACTCAGAACGGGACTAAGATATTGAAATGGGTTTTGTTTCCCTCATCTACTTATTTTGGTGTGAGCCTGTGTGCAGAGACTTTCACTTTGCGGTAAAAGCGCCATATTTTGGTTTTAAGATAAGCTGATTATATGTAATCTTTCTGTGAGGGAAAATTCTGAGAGGCTGGTCAGAGGATTATTTGCATCTGTCCATGATTTTGCAACCTCCAGCTCACTCCTCCATTCTCAGGTCTGCTTATTTCACCTGACCCATTCTGTTGCCTAGATGCCCAGAGCTGCTGGCATCTCTCCCAGTGCATCAGGGGCCAGTATCAGCCACTGTCAGGCTTCCTTCTAGTTGACAGAGGCAGGATCTTACCCTTTCTTCTGTCATGCATTAAGAAGCACATTAATAAATCAAAGATCCTGTTGTAAATGTTTCATGCTACTCTGAGGTCAGGATAATCTTTTGCATTGAGGAAATACCTGGTTGACCCATAGTCTTCTGTTGGACCAGATTTTATACAGTGAGCAGATTTGAGTGACAGATCTCAGTGCTGTGTTACTTCAGGCCTTACTTTCTGGTTGGGTGACCAGAAGCTGATCACTGACACCAGGGAAAGTTAAAGGGGAATTTTAAAATGTCAGCAGCTTTCATTAGAGCTGCCCGAGTGCAGTATCTTAAAAGCATTGATAGATATTTTAGGTTATTCCTGAAATAACTTGGTTTCATCATTAGAAATATGAAACAACCTTCTGAAACCTTAAAAATGACTAGAACTGAAGCATTTTTCTAACATACCACAGCCAGTACTTAATTTCTAGCGAGTTAGTTCAGTTGCCATTGTATTTGCCTTCCCTCCTGTCTGGTTTAGCAATCTCACCCGCACATATGTTACAGGATGAATAATTGATGTTGCATCCTATAAATATTTTATCACTGGGTTGTTTGCTCAGTGCATTTTTCCATTTGTTTGGGAGTGTGGTCTCTCTGTGAAGTAGATTTCACATTCTACTGGCAATTTACCATGTCACTATTAACATTCCAGATGTCGAATGTGGTGGTGGCTTTTATGTCAGGAGCCTGGTCAGTGACATTGGCAAAGGTAGGTACGAGGAAATTAAAAAAGTGCTGGTTTTAAGAAGTAATGTGTCTGCTTATAGAAAACTCTTGCCATTTTTCGTGTGTCCAACCACCAGACTTGGGTACTGTTTTGCAGGTTTGTATTGCTATCACTTGCTTTTAAGTGCTAGAGCATTTTCATTGGGAGCATGAAGGAATGAAGGCTAAGTAATTGCTAGAGAACTCTGGGGGCTGGGGGATAAAAATGGAGCGAGGAGTAGCACTGAGCAAGAAAATGCAAGGCAAGGTGGGAATCTTTTTTTTTCCCTCTCCTCCATATGTTAAAACTAACTCAGATTAAGGGTGAGAAGAAGCAGAAGAAAGATTCTGCCTTTTTAAACATTATTCATCGCATTTTGAAAACAGATTGCACAGAACATTACCATGCACATAATAAACCCTGTCTGCTGGAAAGTCTTCTTCACTTGTGATTATTTTTCTAGTGTTTTCTTTTTCCTTCCCTTGTACTGCAAATGGTGTTGCTTTCCCACAGGATTATTTGTCTTGTGTCCAATATTTATCAAACTGCATGATGGAGAACAGATAGTCCCTTTCGATATTTTTTATTAAGTGATACATTTGCAGACCAAAAACCAAGTGGTGTGAGAGAACCCTGTGAATTTCAATGTTATTGCTTCCGCTTAGGCAAGTCAAAGATTCTCCTGTTACTGCCTTCTAAGTATACTGGACTGTGTTTAGTCCTTTAAAAACATACCAAGATAAAATCTCTTCCCTGCTGGCTCTTTTTCAAAGTATGAAGTGCAGGAAAAATCCTGCCCTCTGAAAGGGGGGACAAGGATATTTTAGTACACCTATACACTTAGGAGTCAGCTCCAGTTGCTCTCATCTTTGGTCACACCTCATTATGTAATTATTTCCTACGTGCATTTAACTCATCAGAGGATTTGTTTATATTTCAAATATTTCCGTATCTTAGTTTATATTATCCTGGTGAGTGGCACAGGATGAAAATATCAAAAATCCTTCTTGAAGACAAAAATGCTGAGACCTGTAAGTACATGGAAGATTAGCACACGGTTCTCTCAGTCACTTGTGAATATGGAATGTGCTGCCTTTATTTTATGTCATTATTTTTCTATCCGATTTAAATCTGGAAAACTTCCTGACAGCTTTCTGTCAGATTTTGAACTCTTACTACACTGAAGATCTATTGGAAATCGAAGGAATTCCTTGCCTCAAACTTACGGAGATGTAAATGAGTGATGAATCTTCATTTCAAACTAAGCTGTAAGAATAATGCAGAAGGCTACGTGTACAAAAATAAGTGACTTAAATCTGACCATGTATTTCTTTTACATTCTCATTTCTCCTGTACTGTAGAACTTTCAACCTGTGCCAGCATACAAGAGCTGACCCGAACCAAACACGGTCCGTTTACGCTAGAAGAACACGCGCTTCATGAAGACAGATGGACAATTGATGAAATTGCACGATCCTTAGAGCATTGCATGTCTCTTTTCCCAGGAGAGCAATCTCATAAAAAATTTAAGACAGAGCATCCTGGAGAAACTGCTGTGAGCTGTGAAGATAAGTGATAAGTTGGGTCAAGGAAAAAGACTGAATGATTGAGACGTTTTTGGATTGGATCGGGATTGTCTTGCCTTTTGTGTAAATTTACAGGTCTGTATTGGGAGGGTGACAAACTGCAGTGCAAGACAAATGGTTCTTTTGTTTTCTGGGGCTAGAACATGCACTGAAAACATCCAGTGCCTGCTGCTCCCTGATCTATTTCCCTCATTATATACTGTAAATTGCTCTGCCACTGGTGTAAAGTATGCATAAACTTTTAAAGAACTTACAGGGTGCCATACAGCTGTTGTTACTAATTCTTCAATAAAAAAATTACAAACCTTAGGATTTACCAAACGTGCTGCAAAGAAAAATCCTTTTTTCCTTTACAGATGCTTCCAAACACTGAAATACCATGGTGACAAGACTTTCATAGCTGGAAGGGTTCATGAATGTGGAGTGGCAATTTGTTTTCTTGAAATCCATTTCAGAAAATGCCCACTTTACTGTAGTTTTTGCTATGCAGATTGTTCTTTCAGCCAATGTTATCCAGAATACATTAAACCTAAATGTTGATGTTTTAGGCGAGGTCTGAAATGGTGTTTTAAGTGAATAGTTTATAAATTCAAAGAGTCTGTAAAGGTAATTGTTACATAACTAGTGCTCTGAAAGGTGCATTCATCATTACAGGTGTACATATCCTATTCTGGTACGATATCCTAAATGTTGATGATCTGTCATTTCAAGTATAGTCAACCGCTTTGCCTCTCATAGGGCTTTGGGAGTTGAATTCTGCAGAGCAAGACTAGAAGCTGTGTGGGCAGCAGCGGGGTCCAAAACGAAGAGTCTTTGCTGAAACCATTTTAGTTTGCTGGGGCCTGTTCAGTAGTTTGCATATTCAACAGTTTGATTGCACTGATTGCAGCGTTTCTCAACGCTGCTTCTCTAGAGGTCTGCAAAATGACTAAATGACAGGGCTGATAGTGCTAAAAGCACCTGGATTATTTCTCTCTGTGTGCCAGACTGTCCAAACAGGTCTTCCATATTTGTCCCCATTCAACAAGCTAGTAGCGCATCTGCTTTCCCCTTGTCATAATGAACAGAAGGGATAAAACAAGAGTCTGAGAGAAACCCCTGCATTTGAAATTGTCACTGAAATGCCAAACAAGAGCAGTGGAGTGGCTGCAGTTCTATGCTGCTGCTGGCCAGGTGAACTGCTGTGGGGTTGCAGAACTCCTACACCATCAGCATCAGTCTCTGGTTCTGGAGTGCAGCCACTCGTTTCTCTTACTCTAGTGACTGAATGACGGAAAGGCAACACTCTGGTTATGTCTTGTGGATGTATCTTTCACAAATGTGAAACTTTGATTTAATGACTCTGTGTTACTCGTGTTACTGCTTTCCATGGTAAGTTGTCTCAATAGCTGATTACCTCTGTTGTTTGAAAGAAGTGACATTTTAGTCCCAGTTAGAAAATCTGCACACTGCATCTTACATCTCTGCACCTTACGTAAAGCAGCTTTCTCTGTGTGCTGGTATTATGTGAAATGATTAAGTTCCAACTTTGCTTTCAACTTCAGAAAAGAAGTAAATATCCTGAAGTTTTTATTGCAAGATACCCTTCCAGACAACTGTAGTTTTTATTTGTTTGCTATAAAATGAGGAATTGAAGTCTATGCAAGATTAATGAAGCCCTCTTTTGATTGTTTCTGGAGGAGGATAGAGCTTATCTTGTATTGTCCAGTAAACAGCTTTCTTCTTTTATGTATTCTTGTAAAGACCTTAAGAGAAGTGTTGAAATTGCTGCACGCAAATTGCAATGTTAGAGCACTGCAGCAGCACCATACTTAATGTAGAACGTGGGTGAAGTAACTGTTATAAAAAAAATCTTGATATAAGAAATGGAAAGTAAGAGTTGTGCTAAGTAAGAGAACAGGGCAATTCTTGGTGTTTCTTTTAGGGATTCTTTTTGGTACATTGGATAGAAACAGAGAAGAAAAAATATTTTTAAAAGAAATAAAGAAAAAAAGAAATAAAATTTCGTTTTTCACGATACTTATCTTGAATCATCAAAGACTTTGTAACACTTTGTCTCTTGTCCATATCTGTCTCTCTTCAGGAACTTCATGTATATTATCCCGGTGGTCTTCTAGATAGAATAAGTTCTCATTTTCTGTATTTAGCTTTCTGCACTTTTAAAAATAGCCCAGTAGATACAATCCCGTTAGTCTACTTGTTCCATCTACAGGGATTGGTTCCTTTAAAAATCAGCACAACTGAGAAATCTTGCTATTAATAGGGTGCATTTGTGTGTGTATATATATAGAGTGCTGTGTCTTGCACATTTCATATCTCATCCATTTGTTTAATGATCAGCATGGCTTTCTTGCGGTTCCATGTAAGACCCCCTAATATTTGCAATTTCAGAGGAGAATGATATCTTCAGTAGCTTTTAGGTTAGCTTGCTACTGGTCTGTTGTAATTATTGCTAGCAGACCTGTGAGCCAGAGAGACTCTATTCTGTGGTTACTTACCTGAGAGAAATGAAATGGTTGTCAAAAGAATGCATCCTGGCGATATCAGCAAGCTTTGGTTTAGGCCACAGGTCCTAATGTGTACAGGAAGCACGAGTAGACAAGGAATGCAGTTGTCCATGTTCAGAAATCTGCGTAAGGAGTGTAGGCAGTGTTACTGAAGACTGGTGGCACTTTCAGTCTATGAACACAACTTCCCTAAAGGCTTTCATTCCTCTGTAGGGAACAGAATTTCACCAGCTCCAGCTTAAGCTTCTTTTGAGGGGGAGAGAGGGATCTCATCATCCCCAGCCCTAGGTTCTGTCACCTCCAGAAATACTTGCAGAACTTTATATTGAATTAATGAACAATTTCTTGTGGAGAGTGCATAAAGCCATAAACAAGTAATGTAATAACAACTTATTTTATGACCACAGAAGAGTATCAGGCCTGTTCCAGCCCTACGCAGTTCATCCTTCCCATTGTCTTTCCTGGGTGCTCAACCTCACAAATGTGCTCTTTCCTGGGTAACCCTATGCTTTAGTGAGTCTCTTCCCTTTGAGTCATTAGGCCCAATGAGTATTAGCTAAGAGGCCACTGAAAAATATACAAATAGCTTTTTTAGATGTGTTTTTAATGAGTGAATGACTCGGTATCTTGAAACTTTCCAGATCTGAAAGTGTTGTGTTCCCATGGGAACCTAGGGAAATATTCTCTCATTTTAACTCCTTATTAAGATGCACGTCCCTGAGATACCAGCCTTAGGAACTGTGAGACATCCACAGAAAGACTTAAGCTTTCCCAGAAGAAAATCATGGATCTTGTTTACTGATGATCATGATATCTGAAGACTAAGGGCTATTTAAAGTGAGAGGAAAAGTGCATATACAGTTTTTCTGAGACAAGTAGAAAAGTTGGTACCAAGTGCCCGGCTGAGAGTATTTTATGTACAAAGGATAGTTAGAAATTGTTGCTGTTCTGGCCATAAAATATGCATGTCTCTGTGATTTACTACTTAAATACTTCAGTGGCGCAGACTTAAGGATTTGTGTCATTTTAATGAGCATTGTTCATGGAGAAAATCCTGTTTCAAAAAAAACCCCTGCGTTTTGACATGAATATTCTGTCTTGAGTTTAGTCCACAGCATTATGCTCCTTTAGTCTGGCCTTGTCTCTGCTGCCAGTGCTGGTGCTGCTTCAATGAGATTGACAATGGCTTTGTCATTTATCTCCTCCTAATGTCCCTGCTGGGCTGGATCTCTTTCTTCCTGCTTTAAATGGTAGTTTTTCTGTGCGTTTTGTAATATTTTTCTGCTGCCAGCATGCTGAGCACTTTTTAAATGTTTTTAAGTAAAATCAATAGGATCTTTTTTAATATATATTCATCAAGCTGGAGCCATTAGTGAAATATTCTAGGAGCGCTTTCATCAATAACTAAGCATTTAGCATCTTGCCCTGCAGTTCTGTTTTTGATTTATATGTTTATTAGAAGAAAATAAAGTCAGCTCGCCAGATTTTGGGATATCGTAGAATTTTTTTATTATTTTTAACGTAATAAATGATCAAGTTGCTATTCTGAGCGTGAATGGCTCTGAGAATTTAATGGCTAGGACCGTTCTTGGCTTGCTTGGCAGAGTCAAGGAATTGGTTGGCAATAGTACTCCCTTTATTAAAAAGCATTAGGAAAAACAAAGCGAAGGTGCACGTGCGTGTGTGTGGGAGTGTAACAGAACAGCTCTGGAGGGAAGTCATGTAGGCAGTGAATGGATTCAGCCAGTCTGTGGGCAAAATTGCTGTCCCTGTTAATAATAGACATTGTTTCTAATTCACTTCGTGAGACCTGGTTAAGGAAATCAGCCATACTTAAGAGTGGGTCAGACAAGCAGGGTTGTCACTGGAATGCTTACACCTTCACTCGGAGCGATGAGGTTGCACATCTTTTCTGACAGTCTCTGAGATCAGCCACGGGCTCAGACAGGTGTCCAGCAGCAAAGCAAGATGGTGGTAATTGGCAGCGGGTGGTTTCAGTGCTCGAGACGAGAAATGCTTTGTGAAAACACTGGGCTGCGTTGCATGAAGGAAACCTTACTTTTTCCAGTCCTCTTTCTGAAGACGTGCTGGGGATACTGCAGTGTGTCAGAGAATCCTTTAACATAGGATGCCAGAGGAAAGCCTGAAAGAAGTGTGGTCAAATCAAATCAGCAGCCTCTCTAACTTTTCCACATCACTTTGCTTTCTGTGTTGTGAGCTATAAAACAGTGCAGTGATGCTAGAAAAGGGGCACGTGTGGCTTGTTCCAGAAGGCAGTAGTAACTGAGAGTGGGAGTCGAAACGAGGCAATAGAATTGGTAGCACAAACACACACGTCTCTGCAGCTCACAAAATAGCCTCCTTCTTACCAGATTTATTCGTCTTAGGTTACAGCTCTGTGCCTGGCTTTTCTATTTGCATCCCATTAATTCATCTACTGCTTGAAACATTCACCCTAAAACTCTCTCATCCTCTCTTGAATTCTTTTCCAGGTACAAGAGGGCAGTGGGAAAGTGTGGAGCAAAGATGCTGTGCAGCTTTGGGGGGAGGGAGGACAAGAAGACTGGTAACAAAGTAGAGCTGAAAATGATGAGGTCTGACCCATTCCTGACACTGCTCTTTTCCTAAGAAAGACATAGTCCTGGATGCTTCAGTGCTCTTTCTCAGGGACAAAGGATTATTTTTGATCTTTCAGAATTAAGCACTTCAAAGTCAGATCTGCAGCTGAGTGTATGCATTAAAAACAAAATGCATCATTTCACAGATGTCAGACTACTTTTAGTGGCTTCAGAGCATGATTTTATAGTTCAAATAGGAGGGGAGTATAGAAGAGGAACGGCAAGAGGTGAATGCATATTTCAGTTGTTACATTTTGAAATAGATGAACTCATTTTAGGCAATTAGGAAAGAAAATGCGTTAAGTATTGTAAAGCAGGAAAGGTAAGGAGAGGATGCCATTTTTACTAGCCTTTCTGTTTCTTTAAGCACATAAAGCAATTATCTTAAATACATCATTTCAAAGCTTAAGAAGCTTTTTTTTTGTAGAAATGCATAATAGAGGTTGTTACTGTACACTGACGTGAGGAAAAAGCATTTATTTTCATTTCAGCAGTTGAAAAGATAGTCTTCTATGATGCCCTTCAAAAGGCAGCAATGTTTCCCTGTTTTTGTTTTGCTTATATTGAATTGCAATAAATCCCCAGCACGGCTTATTCTTTGGTGAGCAGTATGTCAACACTGACTCCCTGCCTGCAGCTGGCTTTCTTCGGGGTCAACAAAATCATTTCAAGTTCTGCAGGTACAGAATCTGTATTCGCAGTGTAAGTGGAACGTTGTGTACAAACACCAAATGTACTTAGAAAACAGGATTAATGCTCTATAATCTTCGCTATGCAGATTGCTCTTTCAGTAAAATGTTACCCAGAATGTGTGAAGCCTGGCTGCTGCTGCGCTGCTTCTTGTACAGTTCCTTCTTAGTTTGATACTCTCATTTGACAAAGGGCACTGGCAGACCATTGGTTTCTTGTTGGGGTGATTCATTTCACCTAGCTGCTCACCCACAGAGTGACTGCTGCCTTTAACTGCTGTGTTTGCTCACTATGATGTCCTAGCACAGTGTCTGCCCCTCTGCCAGCAGAAAGGAGCGTGTGTCCTCTCCTCTGTCCCACCCGTGGGCCTTCTCGTGGACTGGCACAGCAATGTGATGTGCTGCAGGTAAGAGAGATGAGTCAGGAGAAGACCACGTGTCTCCTGGTGGTGCTCAGCCGCCTCTGGCAAAGGCAGAGTGGGCAGTGGCAGGGCAGTGCTCTGTACTGCAAAGGGTCAGCAAGGTGTGTAAGGGAAGCAGCTACCTTATAGCGCGTGGTTGTTTCTCTTGACTTCAGTGAGAGGACTCCTGCCTTGTTTTACTAAGCTATGTACGCTATTACTCACTGAATTATGTATTTAATTTTCACCTTTTCACCTTTTTTTTCTTGGTGAAATACAAACAAATGGGTTGAAAAATGGTATTTCTTTTTGCAGGGGGAAAAGGAGAATAAATATTAATGATGTGGCACATTACTTAGAGTTGTTCTGTGTCTAATGAATATGTAACAGTCCTATTTTCTACTTAAAACTTAAAAATTGTCGGAATAGAATTAGTGTTACATCTTAAAAATGTGTTTATCTAGGAAATGCATTCATTTCTCTAGAGACTGCTCTTAAAAGCTGTGCAGAATGAATAAACCTGTTTGTTGAGTGTGTTAGTGATTTGTTTCTAGAGCCAGGAATGTGTAACTGTTGCTGAATCGTATAGAGTTGCCTTGCACCAGTTTTGTTGGTTCTCTGCTATGTTGAGGATGTTGTTTATTACTGGAAAGAAGATCGTGTTCGTGCAGCTGGAGCTGGTATCCAACCGTTCCTTTTTATCAGTGGAAACAGCAGAGCTCATCCCCACTCTGCCTCACGCTTGAGGTTTTATGGCTGCACAGAAGGACCGCGGCACAGCAGGCAGCCTGCCCCGTGTGTGTGCGTGCCATCTGATGCAGAGCACACCAACCCCAGCGGGGCTCCAGGGGAGCACCTGTTGGGCCCATTGGATCACAGGAGAAAAGCCCCCAACTTACTGCTGTGTCAGCAGGAAACTTCCCAACTCTCCCTCGCTCAAGGCGCTGCTCCCTCTATCCATCTCACAGAGCCTGCACTTCGATCCGTTCCAGCAGATCCTGAAGTTTCCGCAGCTGGCGGTGAGGGGATGCTGCTGACTGCAGCTGTGGCCAGGAGCAGCTGCTTGCTGGGCAGGAGAGCCACTGGGACTTCTCGGCAAAGCCAGAAAAATGGCTGGTGTCTGAGAACTGGTGTGGTGCTCAGCTGGGAGCGGTGCTTTGGTTTGCTGTAGTGTTTGTAGAGCTCAGCAGTGCTCTTCCTTAATAGTGTCACAGATCTCAGGAAAGTGGTTTTATTGGTATCCGGTCAAGCGCGGTTGCACATTCTGGGAAGCTCAGTTAATCCAGCATTTGGTTATTTCCTGGCAACCTGTGAGTGCTTGCAAATCTGTAGATAAAGCACAACAGGTAACCAGCAAAGCTGGAACTCCCACTCCTGTGCGTGCTTCTGTAGATTTCAGGAGGGGTCATCCCAGGTTCCTTTCCATGGGGCACAGAGCGATGCTGAGGATGGGGTGATTTAAGGAAGAGGTGTGAAAAATCTTCGGCCTTCGTGCCTTTAATTCTTCAGTGAGGAAAGTGTTTTAGCAGCATTCATTTTGAAGTAAGGTCAATCCACTAACTTTTTAACTATACATAAGCCACACAGCGTACTCCTTCTCCCATGCTGGGCATTTGCTTGACTGGAGGAGAGCACTTCCATGACTTAGCCTGATTTCTTTGTGTCTGAATCTGATTTAAATACATTGTGGTACTGTTTCAGTGGAAGCTGATCTGTTGGCCCTTGAAAATTTGGGGAGGAGTTCCTGAATCTGAGAGGTGCTCATGGTGTATGGGGCAGGCTTGGTTCCTGCCTCTACAATGCACACTCTGTGCTCATAGCATCAGCCCTGGTGATCTGAATGGGAAACAGGGGGAGCTTAACCCAAGCACGGCTGCTTTCATTCTTCTGATGAATATGAAATTTGCCATTCACTTACGAAAGTGAATGGCAAAGCATGATTTGAAAGAGGGGGAAAAAAAATGCGTTTGGAAACCTTTGCTTTGAGAAATAAACCTGTCAGCAGTCTCGCGTGGCCAGCAGGGAGCTTCTCCAAAGCATGGGTTCATGCACATGGACAGAGGACGATCCTCAACGCGCTGTTGTCTCCATCAACTCATGGGTGGGGTGAGTGCTGGCAGAGGGCTGCTCCCAGCCAGGGTCTCCTTTGCCACCAGCTGGAGCTGCCAGGGCCGTGGGCTAACGGAGCAGAGCCAGAGCTGCCCTGCAGCCAGCTCAGTGTGAGGGATCCAAATTAACTCTGTGGGAAGGATGCATCTGATCAGAGGGCACCAGATGCACTAGGGACAAGGATATGCTGTAAAAAAATGCGTGAGGAAGAGGGAAAATTAACTTTTTGCTTTAAAATTTTGTCTTCTTGGAAGTTATCTGGCTTTGGTTGGTCAAACGTGCACGTCTGTGCGATTTATGCAGGCTGATGTCAGAATGAAAAGAGAAACTCAGCTCACAGGTCTGAACTGTGGTGCTTAATTGAAGAACTGTCAGTGCCATAAGCGGCATCATGTAAAGGCTCTTCTGAGTTTTAATTAATACTCAGCTGCTCATCTTCTTTCACTTCATCTGCCCAGACACATATCACAGAGGGCAAGCCCTGGAAATGAAGATACAATTATGCTTTAATTTAAAAAGCAAACTGTAGAGTTGGTAGCATTGACTCCTGCTCACAGTGATGTCAAACTTTGCTTTAACTCAATTATTGAGGCATTTGGTTCATTAGGAATAGATTTGAGCCTGTGCATGCGAAACAGCATCAATGTGAAACATTGGTGTTCCTTTGCAGATGATGTAAGTATCCGCAGCAGTCAATAATATTTACCTCTGTATGTATCTTCCAGCTTAAATTAAAAAAAAAAAAATAATCACCCAGGCATATCAGGAGTGGAAACAAACTCCAGAGTGATGTTTGTGGTTGTGAACTCCAACAGAAATGAAGCTCGACAGAGCACTTTGTAGGGCTGAGCTGAACAGCGAGCCGCTTGGCTTCTGGCTCTTGTCACCCAGCAGAAATGTTACTGGCAGTATAATTTAGGATTCACATATGCTGACTGGAAATGTTTGCTTTTGTCTTAGGGCAGGAAGAGAGGCTCTTTTTTTGCTTACAAGTAGTTTTAAAGTATCTCTAACTGTAGGTCATACTTCGACATTATGTGCTTTAAATGACAAAATGCCTTCGAATTTGATCAGGACTCCATTTTCAGAGCAGCATTCTCCTCACCCATTAGCTAACTGTAAAGTATTTGTTGGCCTGCTCTCATACTTAAATCAACTTTGATCGGTTCTGCTGAAAGTTGTCTGTGTGATGTCCAAATATTTCCATTGATCTAGCATTATTCCAGATTTACATGGGTGTAAATCTGCCATAAGAACTTGGAACCCCAAAAGCGTTCACTAAACTCACTTTAAATGAATGATGTCAAAGTTGAATTTCATTTATGGTTTCCTCCCATTTGCTTGTATCTAGTGATAGAGGAGGAATGCAGGAGAGCTGTCCTATCAGCTGGCAGATGAGAATTAGTTCAGAAGGAAGCCCGGTGCCTCCAGGAATGTCTTTCTAGCAGCAGTCTGATCTCTGCAGGTTACTCTTTGGAGTTATTTTAAATCAGCCTCTCCTTAGGCTTTGCTGGTTGGAAGTACCTGTTATCTGCAATCCTGTTTAACTTACAACTTTAAAGCATAATTGAGGGCAGTATTTCAAAGCCCAGTGCTTTCTGAAGCTCCATTTCTGAGAAGACATTTTGCACTTCAACATAGAACTCTTCTGATGCAGTGAACCCTGGCCTCTGTCCTGTTTTCATGAAGGTGAAGCTGAGCTGGGAAGGCTCTGGCATTCTTTACAGTGTTTAGGTGAAATATACTTTAGAATTTCTCTAGTCAAAATGCAGATGAAACTTAACTGTGTTTTATTACTTTCTTTAAAGAAGGAACTTGCAAATAAGTTATTCCCTCTTGCCTGCCCTGCTGAAGGAGTTCGGGCACAAAGGCTGTTGTTTTATAGCATGGCGTGTTTGTATTGCACTTCTTACTTGGGGATATAGACACAACTTGTGAATGCTAGGTGAAGACTGCACCCCAGCAAGGTGATAAGATGCCAGTGGATTTGCATAGAATCATAGCATGGCTTAGGTTGGAAGGGACCATAAGTAGCACCCAGTCCCACCCCTGCCGTGGGCTGGGTGCCCCCCACCGGATCAGTGCCCAGAGCCCCACCCAACCTGACCCTGAGCACCCCCAGGGATGGGGCACCCACTGCACTATGGGCAGCACTGCCAGTGATTCACCGCCTCTAAGTAAAGAATGTCTTCCTAACATCTAACCTAAGTCTCCCCTCTTTCAGTTTATAGCCATTCCCCCTTGTCCTGTCACTATTAGACCATGTAGAAAGTCAGTATTTAAGAGAAGGGTCTCCTGCAGCACTGCAGTCACACTTGTGCAGCAGTGGCTGTGCTAAGCCTCCCGTGCTCCATGAGGTTCTATGACGTGAAGCTCAATGACAAGACCAGATTCTCTGGCAGAGATTTTTTTTTTGCAATAATACTGGAACATACAGAGGCTGAGGGCTTTTTGTGTCTCTTCGTAGATGCTCAGACAGTGGAGATGCTGACCAGCCAATTCTACCTGACAGTGCTGTTGGAGATGAGTCTCTTTTCTGTCTTTTCCTCCGCATGCTGCCCTAGTTTCCTCCCAGCAGCTGCACAGCATGGCACCAGCAGTGCAATTCAAATCTGAATTTATGAATGTCTGCTACAGTGCGAGTTGTGCCCCTGTGCGCTGCTTGTTCTCACGCATGTTAAAGCAGTTGGAAAATAATGAAGCTGATGGAAAGAAGGCACAGGAACGTGATAATGGTGGAAAGCACATTTTCACATTTAGTTGTCTAAGAAAAAATGTGTTAGAAGGTTCAGATAGGATGCTGAAAGGTTGATGCTGCAGTGCATGTCTTGGGGAGCGTGGAGGGGAGTGTTTGGGAAGGCAGTGCTGCCTCAGTCAGAACATGGTTGGTCCCATGCTCTGCTCAGAATTGTGGTTGAAACTGCCAATAACCTCGGAGGGTTTTGAAAATCCCTACCATTGACCATCTCGGTCCTTTTACGAATTGTTCCATGCACTGATTGCAGCCAAACTGTTCCGGGCACAGCCATCACTCGCCTGCAGCACTTTCCCTCGCCACCTCTCCTGTGGCAGTGCTATTTCCCTGACTCAGCACTTAGAAGGTGCTTTGAGGAGCACTGCTTTATAGCTCTCTCCTTCTCTCTGCTTTACTATTTCCATGCACAGTCATTTTCTTTCCTTTGTCATGGCTTGCCATTATGTTTTCTTTCTTTTTATTGTTGTTGTTGCTGTTAGAGCCCTAGCAGCTGCGTTCCCACTTACCTGTATCTGTTTTTCTATTGCCTGCTTTTCTTTTCACCTTAATGAGCGCCGCACTCCATAGTTTTTCCTGTGCAATATAGGTAATTGGCAGATATTCTCCAGTCTTCTTTTAAATTTTTGCTGTCCTTAGCTATATTGTTGTTATTTACTGCTTCTTTTCCCCTTATGGTGGCCTCCAAAAAGGAAAACAAGGCTTTGGTTGCATTAGGTGTTGCACTGGGAGAGTGAGAATGAGACCGCCATGAAAGAAGCTGGATGGGAAGGAAGCAGGGTGCTGGTTGTTGGAGCACTGAGGCCATGCAGAAGGACTGCAGGATTGAGATGGACGTGGGAGGGCTGGTTCCTAAAGAAATTATTGCAAAGCCATTTGCTGCGTATAGCTGTGTCCTTGCTGACTGTGGGAACAACCAAGTAGCATCCGTGAGTGCCCAACAGAAAGGTGGTGGTGGGCACAACAAAGATGGGAGGAACTGGTGGAAAGGGTTTGTGAGTGGGAAATGCTGAATTCTATTTCAGCTGAAGAGGATTGCTGGATGTCTGTGATGTACTATTGGGCTCTGATTTTTGCTTGAATGAAGGAGATAGATTTGCCTATCTGGGTTAAGCCTGAGTCATCAACAAGAAATGGCTGAGCTATTTGTGCCTTCTGCAGACAAGATTGCCCAGAGATAAAGCACTGACACACAGGGACAAGTGGCATCTCATGGTGACCCTCTTCACTTTTTCTCCCTTCCAGATGTAGAGAGAGAGATGAGCATCCTCACAAAAACAGACTGAAGGAGCAATTACTGATTTTTAAACAACTAGAAATACTATTGCTCCCCCCAACCCCTTTTTGTTTCCTTCATTTCTTTACATTTATTTCCTTTCAGTTTGTCCTTGCCAGCTCACCACTTATTCCAGGGTTTCCTGTTGACGTCTCGATGCTGCAGCTCCCCAGAGCTTCTCACTCCTTGCCTTGTGTCTCTGCTGCTCTCTCTCCAGCACCTCCCTCTTTCCAGGCTCTATTTTCCTTCCTTGAATCACTTTCTGAGAGGTTTGTCTGTACCTTTTTCCTTTTTGTGGGTTGGGGGAGGTGGGACAGCTTCCTTTATGAGAAGGAACTATCTGTGGGCAGATACCTTACCTCTGACAAGCCCAGGAAGCTGCATTTTCAGGTGTGATGTCCCTTATCTCCGCTGGTAGGAGGCAGTTTGCCATTTCAGGGTGACACAGGGAGCCGGAGTCTTAAAATTTGAGTTAGAGATGTCAGCAGCGGTTACCAGGGAAACTTCTAAAATTACCCTGGCGATGTCTCCTCTCAGATACTACATCAGATCTCCAGGAAATGGCACCGAGTGAGCAGGCGCAGACTGAGGAAGCATCGCTGTGTAAGTCTCCTGGAGGCTGCACTTACAAGTAAAATAAAAATCCCTAAGCTTAAGGATGATGCAGGGTTCTGGTTTAGGATTCTGCAATCCTAAATCCGCAAAGGAGCGTGAAGGAAACACAAAACACTGATTTTGTAAAATATCTGTAAGGCAGTAGCTTTAATAGTTTCGTGTTTATTTACCTCCTTTTTTAGGTTTTCTGGTTTTCTTTTTAAGTAACAACCAGAGAGCAGTTGTTTCCAACAGCCTACTGACAAAACCTGTAACTTGTGGCTAGGAACCCACACGTGAGGAGATGCTGTGCTTCCCTGCCCCCTAAACCTCCAAAGAGGGTAAGAGGATAGAAAGGCACTCATGCATATTTAAAAGCATGCTAATCAGAACGTTTGGGTTTAGAGCAAATTCCAGAAACATGTTAAACTTTGAGTTGCAGTTGCACTGGAACATGTTCTCTAGATAAATGCTGTGCTGCCTTCTCTTCCTTAGTAAGTCTGAGACACAGGGTACTGCAGATTGGGATAATTGGATCCCTTCGTGTTTTCCCTGTCCTTGTTCTCGTTTTTTTTGGCAGTTGCTACTCATTGCTGTCACACGATGGTCAGAAGTAATTCATCGAGCTGGATGGCCTTGGGTGTGCTAAGCCAGGCTTATGGCTGGCAAACATCTGCCCTTCATGGAGCTGCTGGGTGGGCTTGGTGAGCTGCCCTGACCCTGTGCCTGCCAGCCTGCTGGAAGCTGTCTAAACAGTATTTCCTAAATACTACATGGCCAATTTTTGCGAATTTTGTTATTGTCTTCACTCATACAAGGCTCTGCTTTGAAGTACAAGCTTTTCTCAAGAGAAAGATGTATGGAAGTTGCTCCCAGAGTAATGCCTCCTCTTTATTCCCAAGGAAAATACAACAGCTATGAAGAGCATGATCACACTATTCAGTAGAGCAAGTTCTCAGCTACAGATGCTATTTTTCAGCATAGTCGCCACCATTAGCTATGCATTGCCAGCAGTGATGAACGGGAGCCTGCATGTCACACTTGTCAAAATCTGCAGGACCGTTCAAAGTGTAGCTCGGCTTTCATGTCACTGTTGCACTGCTGAAATGCACCACCCACTGCCTCGCTGTGCTCACATCCACTGTTTGGTCTCCATATTTGTTCACAAGCACCAGTGACTGTCAGTGGGTGCCGTTTTTCTTCAAGGAGTAATTTGATGGCACACCTTTGCTTCCTGCACACTTCCATGTCTGACACCAGTTTGTCAGACTGCCCCTCTGCTGCCATCTGTCACATGGCAACAAAATGTAATGGGATATTGCTGGGAAGGATCAACCTCTACTGCCATACCACCAACATCTGCCTCTGATGTCGTGGTCCAACATCATAACATAGGAGGCACTACTTTTGGAGCAGCCCCTTGCATATTCTACATTATTAACTAAAATAAGTGTTTGTATGTAATGCAAGTTTGCTTTCAGAATGCACTGGCTGGCCAGGTAAGCCACATATGTCTAACACCTGATAACAGACGCTGGATCAGCCTCTTGAATCAATGACAGCTAAAACGTGATACATGGCTCAGATGTCTTGCTGCATGACACTGACCGTGCTGTTGGTGTGTTCTTGGGCTGACTTTTATGGCTTTTGTGCAAGAGCTCTGAGGCCATAATCTAAACATCTGAGGAATGTGCATAGAAATACGGCGCACATGCAGCTGTGACAGATAATTGGCCAACCTCAGAGCTTGGGAACGTGCTGCTGTGAGAAGCTGATTGCTCTGCTGAAATGGATCCATAAAGCGAGCAGGTAATTAATCACCATATGATTAATCAAAAGCTCATCGCTCTGGATGCTGTGCGTGAAACAATAAATGCCTGAAGTAGCAAATTCCTACGGGGTCGTGAGGAAGTTCTGCCAGCTGCTGCAGTGTGCAGAGCGGTGGCCCTGCGGGTTTGAAGAGCTGGAGGGTTGCTCTGGCTTCAGTACTGCTGGAAGAGCACATCACCTCCGTGAAGTTTCGTTCCTTTTGGGCTCGGTGCATCAGGATCTGCTGGCAGAGAGCACATGTGCAAACCTGGTCCTGCAGAGCTGGTGGGAGGAAGGCTCTAGAGGTGGATGGCGGGGTGCAGGAGAGCAGCTTGGTGGCTGCTGGTATCATTCCTTCGTGCTTCCCGTTGTTTCACCTGGACTGCATTTTTAAAAATTCTTTTATTGAGAAGCTGTGTCCTGAAAACCTTATCGTTTGAAGTCAGGTGTGTTCCAGTGCTGTTTTCCTGCAGCAGGCAGCCACTGATGGCAGCCAGCTCCCTGCCTGAGTAGCAGCTGACACAGATCAGCAATTCTGGAGAGCTGCAGGGACATTTAATGAGATGTAGAGCGGCTCATCATTGCTCTGAACTCACTGAGGCTGCCACGCTGGCAGCCAGAAGGGAAGGGGAAGGTCAAGCATGCATTTTGGGGGTTTGGTTTGCTTTTGGTAAGCAGTTGTTTGTAGGATGGTAGCAAGCAGAGCTGCCCAGCAGTGTGTGACCCAACTCCACAATTCTGGGACCTACCCAAGAGCATTCATTACAGGGGAGCTGGACCAGATGACATTTAAGGGTCCCTTCCAACTCAAGTGATTCTTTGCTTCTGATTCTCTGCTGTTGCTCCATGGTGTCTCCTTGGTGAAGGGCAGCAGAAGTGCCATGCTCCTGTTCCTCTGAGAAGCAAAGCTGCACCTCAGAGAGAAGTGGAGAACGCTTTTCCCTACTTCCCAAATAAGCCCTGCGAGAGATGGAGGGATGTACAGCATCACGCGCATTTTCTCACTCCTAAATTTTATTTTAGGCGTAGTTATTTGCAGTACTCCAATGTCGGCAGTAAACACACCAAGACATTCAAAGAAAACTTGCAGCTCTTAATTTAGATCTTACTTTTGCTCTTTAATCTTCACAAAGATGTGGAGAAGGGAAACAAAAATACGGGTGAGTTTATTGTAAGATATTCCTGTTTCTTTCGGGTGATGTTTAATGATCAGCGAGTGAGTGCGTTTACAAATGTTAAATATTTATTTTTCTTCTGTGGAGCCGAATGTGCTCACATTGCTGCCAGATCACTAATTGGGTAACTGCGGGTGCTCAGGGTGTTTCTGAAGCAGCAGTTTTATCCACGGTCCTCATCTCATTAAGGGTTTTACTGTTTGCGTTCCAGAAGTCGTGAATTCTCCAGCTGGGGCTGGGGCTTTGATACATTGTCATTCTGTATGCCTGAATCGTAACTTCATTACCTCTGAGTAATAAGAAATTGTCAGTTTGCATTTTCTTTACCTTTTCACAGCACAAATTTCTGTTCGTTTTCAGTGTTTGCAAAATGATGTTTTTGTTGCAGTCAGTGGGTTTCTGCAGGCGGATCTGGCTGCAGGAACAAGGCTGGGAGCTGGTGGGATGTGTGCGATTTCCTACTGCTCCTCTGTCTCTAACTTCTCTGCTCAGATTTCTGGGGTAGAGTCCTTGGATCCCTGTCCTCACCACCTGAGTTACGTCCACACAAATTGGCCTTGGATTGGAGGTTCAGGTTGGATATTAGGATTAGGAAAGGGTGGTGATGCGCTGGTCTCAGGCTGCCCAGGGAGGTGGTGGTGTCACCATCCCTAGAGGTGTTCAAGAGAAAGGTAAAAGTGGCACTAAGTGACATGGTCTAGAGTGGTCACAGGCATGGGTTGGTGGTTGGACTAGATGATCTCACTCGTCTTTCCAACTTTAATGATGCTATGATTCTTGGAAAACTCAAGTGGCGATGGGCAGCCCCAGCAACCCTTTCTACCTCCATTTGTTGGACTGTTCTGCCAATAGCACCAATCCCCATTTCTCCTCTGGCCTCCGTGGGGATCCGTTTTCATCCTGGCTGACTTAAACCCTGCCTCCTCAAGCTGCTAAGGGAAACAGGTTCAGCTTTTAGGGCGGTACTTCATGTTTTTCAAGGAGGGACTGTAGTATCTCCTTTTCAAGGAGATTCAGCCTGTAGTAGCTGAGCCTGAGAGGTCTTTCATCTCCTGTTTAAGTTCTGCTCAGCTTAATTTGGAAAAACAGTGAGATACAAGGGCTACTCCAAAAGTAGTGCCTCCTATGTTATGATGTTGGACCACGATGTCAGAGGCAGATGTTGGTGGCATGGCAGTAGAGATCGAACCTTCCCAGCAATATTCTATTACATTTTGTTGTCATTTGCTGTTGATGGCAGCAGAGGGGCAGTCTGACAGAATGGCGTCTGACATGGAAGTGTGTAGGAAGGGAAAGTATGCCATTGAATTCCTCCAGGTGGAAAAAATGGTGCCCCCTGACGGTCAGTGATGCTTGTGAACATGCATGGAGAACAAACAGAGGATGTGAGCACAGTGAGGCAATGGGTGGTGCATTTCAGCAGTGGCAACAGTGACAGTGGGTCACCTCTGCTGGTTCAGATGTTTACGAGTGTAGCATACATGCTCTTGCTCATTGCTGGCAGAAATGCATAGCTTCTGGTGGTGACTATGCTGGAAAACAGTGGTCTGTAGCTGAGAATTTGCTCTATTAAATAGTGTGATTGTGCTCTTGGTATCTGTTGTAGTTTCCATGGTAACAAAGAGGAGGCATTACTTTCAGAGCAACCTACATTATATTCAGATAGCATACAAATGTTCAATCTCACACTTGTTTCCAGAAAGGCTTGAAATACTTAATTCTCCAGGGAACATTATTTATTAGGGCTGAACTGTGCATTATTCTGGTCCCCTTACACGTGCACAATTTGCTGAACACAGTTGCGTAGTCTAAATACCTCTTTAAAATTAAAGCTATTACTGAACCTTTAAAAGAAGTTTCCTTAATGAAATGTTAAATGTAGATAAAAGCACATGACACGCTATGTATTTTTTTTTTTAATCTTAATTGTTTGCTTAGTTATGACTGGTTCTTTTTCTTGGCACCTTAATATTTATGTATGGAGCTCCCTAGAGAGGCTTCACAGCCAAAATATTTGGAGTCACAAAGGGTCAAAGCTGCTGTTCTAAAAGCACAGCTTGGTGTTACATGAATGAGATCTATAGTTATGACTCCTAAGGTCACAGCGTGGCGGATTGACTTCTCTCTTTGCAGCCCGCGAGCAGCCTGCTTAATGACTGCTGCTTTTGTATGGAAGAAAGAAAGAAAGATTTCAAGCCAGATTCTTTGCCATTTTCCTCTTTAAAAATATGTAATATTTATGCTATCCAAGTGAAAACTTCCTTGAGGTAATGACAACTGGAATCATTCAGAACATTCCTGCGAGAGGGCGGCTGCCAGTCTGCCACCTGCTTCCCTGCACCGCCCGCTGCCCAGCTCCCTCCTCCCTCCGGGTGTACCTGCCTCCAGCCTTCAGCTCATGCGGATCTCCCTCGTGATTGTTTCTTCCAAATTGCATTTTATGAAGCAAACCTTATTTGTAGGGTGAATTTCTTCTTTTTTTCTGCAACTTAAGTATTGTTATTTATTTGCGTCGGCGAAGTACTGTGCATTGTGCCAGCCTTAGCAAAATTGTTCCTTTACAGCCCCTTTCTCTTAGCTATACAGCAGCTTGTGTCCATCCCATCTCCTTTCATTTTCATTTGTGAAATGTAACAGTGTGGGAGGCTCAAATATCTAAGTAACCAAATCATTTGTGTTGCTTTGATTAGCTCGTTATGTCACATTAATGTGGTAAGGTACGTGTGTACAAATGCAGGCAGTCCAGCCTCAATGTTTCAGCATCCTCTACCAAATCAATAGATTCTATAAATAGTTTTAGAGCTAACGTGCACGTTCATGGATCTGCTGTTTCTAGCCAGTGTTCTTCAGTGCCTGAGTTATGGAGTGGGCCTCACTGTGCTTTTTCTGAGTGATTTACTGATCCCAGGGAAGGGCTTACAGGAAAGTTGTGAGCTGGTTCTGTGGAGGATCATTTCTTTCTCTTCAAATATTAAATAAGTTGTCTGAGCTTGAGTCGTCAATTCATTCTGATAGAATCGGGTGAGTTTATGCTGATTTATGTATCTAAATGATATCAACTTTGTATTCCTGGAACTGACAGATTTATCATCGCTTTATATATGTAGGTGAAAAGATAGAGATATATACCTGAGAATGAACTGCAAAGAGACTTGCATACCAAATATATATTTATATTTAGCCCCTTAACAAAGCATTTAAGGGCAGAGATTGGAACTGTCATCTGCTCTGCCATGGTGTCCTGGTGCAAACAAGACCAGGTTTACAGGAACCAATGCAGTAACACAGCTGCACATGAGCACAGGCTACAACGTTTTCATTTCTACTGTTTGAAAGGAGAAGAGAAATGCTAGCTTTGTTTGAACTTGCAAAGAGTTCTTCTTTTTTTTTTTTTTCTTTAGGATTTAAGTTCTTTACCTGATGGAGAAGGTAGGTATCAAGGAAAAGTTCAGGAATCATTACAAAAAGGTGCTCTGACACTTTGCTTGCCATAGGTGGGTTGTCCCTATGTAGGCAGAAGGCTGCAACCCTAAGAGCAGAAAGGGACCCTCTGTCTTTATCAGTGCCATTGTACTTAATATCTAGTGCCTGACAACTAAATTGCAATGATTCTGCTCTGCAAAGTGAAAATAGAAGATTTATCGTAAAATCTCTGAATCATTTTATTCCCATGGAACATAGCATCTAGTCCAGTCCCACCACCGTAACACTGGTGTCCTAAAGCAAATGGGTTTCCTAAATGTAAGAGCTCCCATTTCCATTTCCTGGAAATATTCCCCTTTTAAGATGCATGCTGGTTTTGGGAAAATGTCTTGCTTTATTCTGTGCCTTTTGGAAAAGATAATGCATAGAGTAGATTAAACCCATTTTTTCCTCCTTTTTTATTTTAATGTTCAGATAGGGCACATTAAAACTCCTGTACCATTGCTTAATGGGCTTGGCTGTTTCTAAAGAAGTCAGGAAGAAATATCTTTCTTTCTGCTCAAATTGTAGAAGTTATTTTTGTGTCCCGTGTGTATTATCTCAAATGATGGCACGCATTTTTCATTTTGTTTTCTTGGCTTGTGCTTTTCCTGAAAGCGATGTTCTGTACTGCACATTACTCTGTAATCTTCTTAAGTCATAATTTCACTTAGACTGTAAATAGAAATCCATTTGTGTAATTAATGATTGTGTTATTACAGGAAGATTTATTTATTTAATTTAACTTCTCTTACACGAAGATGTCAAACATGCCATCGTTAGCTTGGAGCTGGGCCATGTAATGTGGTTAGCATTTTGCCTCTTGCTGAAGCCAGAGCTGAAACGTTCACGGCAGAAGCTACATTTTAGACCTCAGCGTTATGAGAGAGATTCTTCTGAAAGTGGAAATCAAACAGCTGAGCAGCAGTGTTTGCCCAAGGCAGTGTCTCTGAGGGAGTATGACTTTCCCTGTCCCATTACTCTTATTCAGGAGTTAATCCTCAAATCTGATGTGTGAACTGCTCTCAACTTACATGTGTACGATACAGAGCTCACAGATGAATGGAAGGAGCGCAGAGGGAAGCAGCAACTCTCTTGGAAGAAAAAGGAGAGACATGGAAGGAACCACAGAAAGGCAAAAGGCAATAGTAGCAATGATCTCTAAAAGGAGCAGTTTTTTTTGGTATTATGTTATGCTGAATGCAAACTCAGCACTGGAAAAATTCACATCATCGGTATGCACTCATAATTCAGAGTGTCTCTGAAGCATAGTTTGTATTTGTCTTTTACTCCTTCTGTCAATCTTTTCTTAACAAGAGAGCACTTTCTGCTGGCAAATGAGCCTGAAGCATCTTAGTTCTTATTGTGACACGTGGACGTGAATCAAAGACAGAATCTGGCTCTTTGGTAGAATAACCCAGCTCGGCTATTTAATAAGAGCGAACATCCATAGTCTCTGCCTCAAGGTTTTTTGTTATTTTTCCCTCAGTCATACCTAAAACAATTGAGAATATCTCTAAATTGAAGCGAGGAAAGATGAAAGTAATTCCAACTTTTCCTTAAACTGCCTATTGATAGGCTCTAATTGATAGTTTCAGCAAGATGGGACCCCTCTGCATGATGGCTTTGAACCAGAAATCAATGCAGATTCAGGAAGTACAGTTTTTAATTCTGAGCCTACTGAAAGGAAAGCGTGTCTGTAGTTTCCTTTTGGCTCAGCCGTGTAGCTGATTGAAATGCATGCATTATTCAGTACGTTGATATTTAATTTCTTTAGTTAGCATGTCTGAGTTTTTTAATGCGTTATTACTAAAAAGGAATTACCTCAAAACCTTTATTACGCTGAAAAACCAGAAACAGGGAGACGTCGTACACTGAGGTAACCCTACTCTTTGGTGACCCTAACCTGCCCTTTACAAAAGCCAGCTTAAGTTGGTTAGAACTGCCTGTGATTGCTCATCTTCTCTAGTCATTACTTCCTGCATACGCATAACAGAAGAAAAGTCTTGTGCCAAAGAAGATTAATGAAAATCTACATTACACTTCATTCAGAGCATCTGCCTGCTTTGGAAGTCA
The DNA here is from genome assembly GCF_002078875.1 of Numida meleagris. Taxonomy (NCBI): domain Eukaryota; kingdom Metazoa; phylum Chordata; class Aves; order Galliformes; family Numididae; genus Numida; species Numida meleagris. Next base: position 7,493,858 of record NC_034413.1, on the reverse strand, counting down.
TGCACTGGCACACATACTAATTAGAGCAGAACAAAATGTGCCTTTTTTTCTTTCTTTCTTTTTGGGAGGAAATTGAAAACCAAGAAGCTATTTTCTCCCTAATTTTTTTAAATGGTCACACCAGCTGTGCACATTAAATATCTCATATGCAATGTGCATTGAGACTGCTGCAGGGGTTAAATTAATAATTTTACTTTTGGAGAAGAAGCACACTGTGACAATCATCCTTGAAAAGGGAGAATTCTATATTTCTGCAAATGAATCAGTCAAAATGATGGCTATGAATTTATCTGCATGCTGAAAGGACCCGCTGATGCTCTGTGCTATGTGCTGGCTGCTGAATAAGGGGGGAACAGATGGTATATTATGACTAACTTTTACAGTGGGAATAAAACACAGGTAATGATATGGCTATTAACAGAGAGCACTGTTGAGGAATTTCTTTAAAGTGTGGAATTAAATGTACGGTACTTTGTGCTCGTCCTAAAGTGATTTCCCTGCCTTGTGGCAGAGAGAAGGGGTAATGAAGGCGATGGGATTGATGGGAAAGAGAGGTTGTGAAGCCAGTCCCTCCCCTTCTGGGCAGTGCCTAGGCAGTAGGAAACCCTATTGCTACAGAGCCAGGACCCAGGAGGAAAAAAACAAAGCCAAAGCTCAAAAGTATTTATAAAAAACAAAACAAAACAAAACAAAAATGTGTAATGTAATGGGAGTCCCAGATATCCACTTGCATGAGATGGATGTGCTTGAACGAGAGAGAGCTCTACAGAGCTCTTCATCTTGTGTGCTACATGGCAGAATCACATCTTTCAGTCTGTCAGTGTTTTTTTGCCATCAAAAGGCTATGATATTCAAAGAAAAGTGTTCTTTATACATTATTCAGTGTAGCTTTCCAGTTGCATGCTTTGTAAATAGTATTTCTAAAGGTTTTGAAATGATGAGGAGACAGGGGCTGGCCAATTTTCATTAGAATACATCAGAATTTTCTTCAGAACTCAAAACAGTACTCCAGTGGAATAGAAAAATGTTGAGTGCCCATGGAACACAGTCATCTGAATTTTTTAAGTGTGTGGCTACCAGAAAAGACATCTCAGTCAGTGCAAGGTAGTTTGGGATAAAAATCTGTGTATGTGAGCTATGTGACTGCAATTGTGTATGTAAATTGGCTTCCCTCACCCTCTCAGTGCTTTGCTGACAAGTAACAAATGTAATTCTTATTGAAGTCTGAGAAACACTGACATTGATGGTTGCAAAGAAATTGTGGTAGAGAGGAGTAAACGCCAGAAAAGGACGTGTATTTGAGGTAGAACAGATCATGACACCCGCTGGATAGCAGGTAAATACCCACTTGCTCCGAGTATAGTGAGGTTGGAAATCAGTTTTTTTAATGACTAAAAGAGAAACGTAGACTTGCCAACAGTTTTATAATGGGAGTAGCAGGAACAAACTTCCCAACAGACGTTGAAATGGGTAATGGTGAATTTACAGCAGGGAGATGATGGCATTTGTTGTGTGAGTGCGGGCATGTAGGCACCAAAAAGAGCACATTCAGGTCTATGTTTCCATCAGTGTTCAGCCTTTGGATCTCAAGCAAATATTGAAAGCAAAGGTGTGTGCTGGAGCAGGCAGGTGCCAAACTTCAGCTTTGTGGTATTTACAGAGCTAAGGTTCTGCTGCTGTCAGCTGCCCTAAAAAAAAAAAAAAAAAAAAAAAAAAAAAGGAAAGCAAAAGGGAAAACTTTTTTCCCAGAAGTGCCAACGTAAGAAGCTTCTAATAATGCTGAAACCATTTGTAACTTTCTGCATTGAATTTTTGTTTCCCCAGCTGCCATTTCCCTCCAATACTAATGAGCTGGCCCCTGTAACCCCGCTGTTAAGCAGCACAGTGTTCACGTGGGATGAAAATAGATCCCAGCAGAGCTACACCTGAATGATACACACTCCGGCACAGGTTCAGCATTTCTCTATTAGGGCTCAGGAATCTGAAGAATGAAGCTACATTGAAAGGGGCGTTTTAATAACAGCGTCTTTGGCAGCTGCATTGATCGCACGGACTTGCAGACAACCATGGCTCGAGGACAAAAATTAAGGTTTTATTTTGTTTAGGAAGAGGCTCTGCAGGATGAGGGTGAGACTCACTGTCTGCTCCCCCCTGTGTGTTGCCTTGAGGCACAATGAAGTTTATGGGTGTAAGCACATAGGCCATCAAATGGATGAAATGGTCCTTCCTTAGGTTCATGCACCTTAGGGCTGATACTAAGCAAGAAAATCTCGCTTTCCTCTAAGTGCCTCTTTGAAGTATGCACTGTTTTGCAATGTTCACTGTTTATAATAAAAAATGAGCAAAGAATTTGTGGAAATGGGTCTGACAAAGAGCCTTCTCTCAGCATCCGATCACAGCAGGTACACCCTGCTGAGAGCGTAACGGGAACTCAAACACTGATATTATCTTCTACATTAAACTTTCCTAATGCAGTGGGGAAAGGAATACAAATTATCTGTAGTTTCAACATTTAAATACCACAAAAATGCCTGATAATAAGCAAGCAGAGAAACTATTCAGTGGAACTAAGCCTGACACGGCATGGACTGTAGATAATGTTGGTAATGCGTATTAGGCTGTTTTCTCATCTCTGCCTTATTTTTGTTTTGATGGCTATCAACAATTTCCTACCACTTCATTGTGTCTTATAGTGAACTTCATGTTAAATTGGTCCATTTTATTCTTTCTAATATATTAAGGTGACCAGAAATGCTGCTGTATTCCAATTTTGAGATGATGAATGTATAAAAAATAAATTCCTCTTTAATTTTATTTTCTCTCTTTTTTTTTAACGTTTCTCTTTCAGTTCCTTCTGATGCTGGGGATGAGAGCAGTTAGAAGCCAAGCTATAGGTGATGCAGGGCCTACTTCTCAATGACTGCTTTACTTGCAAACAAAGAGCCTTAGTGCAGCTGAGGATTGGGAACCACAGGTCACCAAGGGTTGCCCAGGATGAGCACTGTCCATATCACATTTTCCAGATACACCCTTGATTTCAGAACAAGCTGAGGTTCCTGCAACAGCTCAGGAACAAGTATGTTTGCTTAAAGATATTCCAATGTGTCATGCATATACAGCCTTCAATTAGACAAATCTGAAGAACTTAGTGCTGTAAAACTGCAGGAGGCTGCTTAGGATAACAAGTAAATCCAGATTTAAATGTTTAAACTTTTAAGTATCTGAACTCTAGTGCATAAATGCAAAGCCCTGGAAATATGTTTGTCAGTTCGCGTGTAAGGTAAGGTGATGTAGTTAAACCATAGCTCTTTTTTTAATTTTTTTTTTTTTGAATTTTCAGTGCAGTATTTTACTTCTGTCAAAATCAATTTCTGAGTCTTTTAATGTGTTTGTTTAATTGCCTCAGCCTGTGCAAGGTCGTATAAAAAGATGTTCTCACTAAAAAGGTGAACTGTAGGGAAAGCAAGAGATCTTCTAGTTACTGAGTAAATATTTGAAAATAAAGAGAAGTCTGTAGCATTTAGTAAAATAGACAGTTTTAACCTTGAAATAGCAGAAACCCTTCAAGATTGCCTAGAAAATGCTGAGAACTTTTCTGCAGTAGTTTATTCTAGATGCATCTTCGTATTTCGTGCGTAGGTGGTTCTTGCCAGAGACAACTAGTGCTGATAGCAGCAAGTCATTCTCTTCATTGAGATCACAGTGTTTGGGTGAATCCTCAGTTTATCTTGTGGCTTATCATGTGTGCAGTGGAGTTAAATCTCCAGCTAGATCAGGTTGCTCAGACTGGTCTGGGCTCTGAGCACCTGATGGAGCTGTAGATGTCCTTATTCATTGCAGGGAGTTGGACCAGATGGTCTTGAAGGGTCCCTTGCAACTCAAACAATTCTGTGATTCTAAATGAAATTGAGCTGCTCTGCCTGGGGCTGAGAGCAGCAGTGTGCTCACAAGTGTAATTTCACTTTAGAATGGACACTGCTGTCCGGCTTCAAGTTTGCCCTTAAATTCCCACTTTTCTTAGTGTGTGAGTAAGAGAGCAGTGGAGGCATAAACTGTTACCTGGGGGTCTTTCCAGCAGTGGGCTTCATGCTACTGTAAGGATTGAAACAGAGTGAGGACTTGTCACCTCACGCAGCAGTCAGATAAATGCAAGGACTGAAAAAGCCCAATCCCTTCTGGTCTAATGAAACGATGCTTTGTCTGGAAGAAGGGATAAAATCACTTCCTATTTATCCACCTGCCTGCTGAGACTGAAATTAACCTAAAGAGGTGCTTAATGGCACCTACTAAGCCATTAGATTAATTAAACATCCTTATAACATGTACTTTCCGGGAAAGCATATTTTCCTGTCTGCCACGAACACTTATGACACTGCACAAATGATATATAATAATAACTATGTGTCACTATTGATGTGCTGCTGCTGCTTTTTTTTTTTTCCTGTAAGCAGCCTCCTGAGTGTTCTGGGCTATATGTACATAAATACATAAATACACAAATACTGTTGAGATGATATGCATAGTTGTGTTTTCAGACTTTTCATAGCATGAATCCCCTTGGTGGTTCCTTTTAGCCACCTCAGTAATGCTCCTGGCTGTAAATATGACTCTGATAGAAGACCAAGCCGTGCACATGCCTTTTGTATCCATGGCCACATCCCTAACAACTTTTATACTTTTTCCTTTTTATTTGCTTTTACAAATAATCAGTCGCCTTCCTTTTTTTTTTTTTTTTTTTAAATAAAAAAGACCAACAGCAACAAAACCACAAGAAGTGTGTTATTTGCAACTAATTAATTTGTTCTTTTTGCTTTTCATTCTTAAATCTAGAGTGATTTTTTTTTTTTTTTTTTTTTTTTTTAAATAAAAAAGACCAACAGCAACAAAACCACAAGAAGTGTGTTATTTGCAACTAATTAATTTGTTCTTTTTGCTTTTCATTCTTAAATCTAGAGTGATTTTCTATGAAAGTAATTTGAGTAAAGACTGTAGGACTAGACACCTTACTGCCACTCTCTCATCCAGTTAGACAGTGTATTCCTTTTAAGGAACAAACAGGCTCATTCTGTTGGTCTGAATTTAGAAAGGATGTCCAGCTTAGCTTAAGAAATGCAGAATCACGGAGAAGGACCTGTGTTTTCCATCCAGTCGGGCACATTCATTTTCATGAAAAGATGATTCTGAGTCAGTATTAGATTACAAAAGGAAAACTTCAGCCAAAACAAGTATGTTCAGATGCTTGCTGGTGCCAACATAAGCAACCCATTTCAGAAGCAGTGCCAGGCATTCCTAGAGATAACACAACCATCCCTACAAATGCATGGAATTCAGTCTCCAGAGCATGGCTGAAGCCTTCTGGATAAAGGAAATAGCAAGTCTGGTCTAGGAAAGAAACCAGAATACCCGCTCCTGATAAGAAGTTACTGAAAGCAAAGCCCAGGATCCCACGCAGGTGGCGTGCTGAAATAGTTACCAGATTTTCATCATGATGATTGGGATCATTTTGAATTAGTATACAGGAGCATGTACTTGGGATGAAATAACCAGCTGAAGCTTTCTATTAGATGACGACTTAGCTGCAATTACTGAATCAGTCCTGCCCACCCAAAATTCCTTCTTGCTGGATCCCCAAAAATGGAGCACGGGGAACTCGGTAAAAAATCCTCCATTTTTATGTGTATGTTTAAAAAAATATATTAACTTTTTGGAAATGATAAACTGTTGAATTCAAACTATTTGTCGGTTACACTGCAGCAGATTTACAGATTCCCACTGTGATACAAAAGCTGAAAGTATTTTTCCTTCAGCTGGTTAATGTATTCAGAGTTTTTTTAACTAGGGCTGGAAGTGATGAAAACATGTCATTTTTCTGACATGTATTCTCAACCAAGAGCTCTTTACTTGTCTTTTGCAAGTACAATAGACTGTCTATAATAATATCTCAGCTCTAGCAGTGGTATTTTTGAAGCAGATTCTCATGTTAGTCATCAACTCTTGCTCATATTAGTAAGCCTTAGACGTACCGATATCTCATTGAAGGCTCTGAGATTTTTCATGGCACAGGCATTCTGACATGAATTGGAGCTGCATATTGCAGTCCTTTGTGTTGAGATCTAAGCCCAAGGCAGAATGAAAAAACTCCCAAAGAACACAGCAAAAGGAAATTGCAAACTTTATCTAAAGCATGTTCTGTGGGTAGCATTTGTGGTGCATTGGGGAATGGCTGCCATATGAACTCCAGCTTCTCTGGCCTTTGACACAGCCAAAGACATTTGTTCTGGGCTATGAAAGTGTTTTTGTAATTTTTTTTTTCTTTAACAGGAACTAGATTCTAGTTTTTGTTTTTGTGTTTGTTTTGTTTTAAAGGCAAACCAACCAACCAAGGAACTCAGAACTTATTGTTCAGTGTGTGATTTCAAAAACACATTATGATTGCATAGCTGTTCAAAGGGTCAACTGGAGCACTTAGACATCTTAGAAATGATGACATATTTAGAGCACTATTTGGCATTGTGGATGGGTAAAATACAAAGAGCTATTGATATGGCATTTACACTAACGTACAAGTAGTTCAATGTGTAGAATCAAAGCACTGTTGTAGTGCTTGGTATCCTTGCCCTTAAGTTTTGCAGCCCACACTGTTGTGCTCAAGTAGGCTGACCCCATCCCTGGCAGATGCTGCTGAGCTCTGGCCAGCTCGGAACCTTGTTCTGCAAACACCACTGAGCAGTGTTCAATGTCGAGCTCCTGTGGCTCTGACAGCACAACCCTCCGTCCGAATCTGCAGCACAACCTCTGTATGCCCTGTGACAGTGCCCCAGGCAGATGAATTCTGACGTTTTGTTTGTGAAATGCTTTGAATTGCCTCAGAAAGACAAGATCCTGCTGCAGCAGACACAAGTATTTTGGGGATCTTTTCCTGGCCTGTGTAGCTGCAGGACAGTTGTCGTGGTTACGGCTGTAGATGCTGAGCCTGTGTGTTTGCAGTGAATTGGCATGCTTGCTGCAAATAGTGCTGCATGTGATGTATGTGGAAGGGAAGTAGTTTGGTGTCTGTACAGTAAACCAATTTTTTCAGGTACTGTCATTTGATCTTTCTCCTGTGAGTATGGATTTACATAGCTACAGACATGGCTGTGACAAATTCTTTTCTAGAAATGTTCATCTTCTAGACGAGACCACCTTGAAATGATTCAAGGTGTTTAAGAACAGGGTTTTCTTGAAAGAAAGCTGACATAATGGAGAGGGTTCATTGCAGGGCTGCAAACATTATTCAAGATTAGATATCAGGAAGAAATTCTTTACTCTGAGGGTGGATGCCCCCTCCCTGGAGGCACTCAAAGGCAGGCTGGATGGGGCTTTGAGCAACCTGGTCTAGTGGGAGGTGTCCCTGCCTACAGCAGGGGGGTTGGAATGAGATGATCTTAAAGATCCCTTCCAACACAAACTATTCTGTGATTCTGTGATAAGTTCAACCTCCAAACACTTATTTTTTCCTTTCCAGTGGCATACAACTTCTTTCTCTCTCATACGAAGATCAAGATAGACTGCTCTCTGCCTAAAAATAAGAAACAATTTTTTAATCCTACAGTTAAGTGACTGAAAGCAGAATGGGTACTTGAAGCCTTTAAATCAAGACCATTGACTTCCTACAAGGAGGAACTTAACTCAACCAAAGCTTGATCCAGTGAAACTCACCACCAGAATATCCAAAAGATCAGTCTGAAGGAGGAGGTAGGAGAATGACTCTTTCTGCCCTTGTAATCTCTGGGATTACAGGGAGGCAGATTGATGGCAGAGAATAGGGTTTGTGTAGAACGGACCAAAGGCTTCAAGGCAAAAATGAATTCCTTAACAGCAATTAAAGCCTTGCTGGCTTTTCAGGTCAGACTTCTCAGTTAATCGTGTGCAGGTCATTGTTAATGCCAGCCGAGCACAGCAGAACACATAACACCAACTCTAGAACACCACTGGCAGAAATGGAAGGCAAATGCCATCTTCCTTCTGTGTCAATTAGGAAGTGTTATGCACTTTTTTTTTAGTTTGGGTTTTGTTTGTGGAGCTGCATAGGTTTTTTTTTAAAAAGTACTGGCTACTTCAGAACTAACACAAGGCCCATTCCTACCTATAAAGTATTATACTTGAGTTTTAAGTGTACAAACAGAATTTACTTGAGATTGTAACCATGAAGCTACACACCCTTCTTTCAGCTAAAAAAAGTTACTAAAAAAAATGGTATCACAGGCTCATTTTTTGTTAACTTTAGAAAAGTCAATAAATACTGAAGTGAGATATGTACATAGGACCAAATTTGGAAGAGGACAGGCAAATAAATCAAATAAGCTTGGAAATGCGCTGCATAGAATGGTAGATACAATATGGCTGCAGTAGAATGGCATACAATGTTACTGATCAAGAAGGAAAACTATTTTACATTTGTTTTGAAATACATATATTGCAATTTTATTGATGGAGTTGCCATACACTGCTCCATGGAATTTACGAAATGTTTGATGAAAATAAATAGTTTCTTCATTCCTTGTCGTGAAGTTGTTTCTGTTCCAGCATATAGCAAGAGTTCTAATTACTAAACGTTTCTTTTCCTCTTTGCTTGTGTGTCAATGGTTTACGGGCGTTCGGCCTGGTTCCGTGACGAAGGGGACGGGGGATCCACGGATCCACACCCCGCGAAAAGGGAAAAGGGAAAAAAAAAGGGTAAGGAGATGGCCCTGAGAGCAAAGAACAGCGGCAACAATCTGAGAAGAAACAAACTAATTTACTAAATAAGATATCGGAATGCCAAACAACACACTATAATACAATATAATTACAATTTAAGCTGATAAATCCAATACAGAGAGAGAGAATGTCCCAAAATCAAGGTAGGCCTTACTCTACTACCGACAATAAGACGGCTGGAGAGCGAGGTGCTGCCAAGACAAGAGACGGCGGAAAAAGGGACGAGGTCTCGTGATCTGCAAGTTTTTATACTGCGAGCTTTTATCTTTTCCCTCCGGCTGGAAAATGGTAACAGAGGAGCAAAGTACCGTGGGGATTGTAGTAGTCCTTCTCTTCTGAGAACCAGGTACATTCACTACATGATGTTATGATGTGGAGTACCAATAACCGAAAATCATAAAACCATGACATTGTGCTTCCATTTTACAATTTTGTATCCCTAAACAGCCCATTTCCTTCACCTTTTCTCCATAATTACGAAGCAGACACTGTCTGCCTCTTTGCTCTCAGAGCAGGACCAGTGTTGGCAGAGGCTGAGTCTTTTGCAGAGGGTGATGATCCCTTTGCTGTGCCTCCACCAGGAACTTGCTGCCAATTATTTTTAGGGAAGAGCTGACTTACAGTAAACAGATCTCTTTTAATGGTGACAGACTTAGCTAAGGAGAGTGAGATAATAAATATTATAGAAAGAGAGAGCTGACTGAAATACTGAAGTAGAAATCAATCCTGCCAGGTAGTGAGAGATCTGGTGACAAAATGAAAACCTCCAAACCCTGGAAGGCTTTATCCATCTCTCAAATAATGCTGTTTTGCATTCTGAGGGTATTTCATATCTTCAAGATGCAGAGCAGATCTTTCTTAATTCTCCTAATGGTTCTATGGAGCAGGCGAGCATTATCTCAGCTTTACAGGTGGGTGAAGAGGTGGAACAAAGAGGTGGAATGGTTTGGCTCAGACCACACTGTGAATCAATGGCAGAACCAGGAATAGGATCAAGAAGTGCCTGGGAGTGCACACACATGCTGAAACCACTCAACCGCACTGCTCCCAACATAAGAAATGGAAATGAATTTTTAATATTCCTGTTTCCAAAGGAAGACTTTGGATTTTAGAAAAATTAAATATTTATTTCATTATGTATGACTTCATAAGCCCATAATTTATACCAGATAGATTTATTGGCTTTATTTCCCCATGATAATTATATAGTCTTTGTTGATCTAATGGGCTTGTCATTTTTAGTGATGTATCCATCTGCCCAAAGATAAGCATTTTTTGCCTGTTATATAGTTAGGAACAGAATAGAACACAGACAAAAATTATGCTGAGCTTAAACACTAAAATGAAGGGGTTTTCCTTCTCCTAAATGCAGATTTAATACACTAAATTAATTTGGAACTACTTCAGTTTTCTAAGCAAATTCAATCCCCTGATATTTATCAGGCTGGCAGCATTGCAGTCTTCTATTTACTTAAAATACTGAGTATTTGAACTGCTGATGTACAGCAACGACACCAGCAGATTGCAAGGGGCTTGCAAATGTTGGGCAGTGTGCTGTTAGCAGGAGGAAGGCAGTAGCAACTGCTGCTGCCTGGGTGGCCGTTCTGACCAAATCTCAGGGTATCACGTTTGGCACAAACTGGGAGAGGGCACAGAAAGTCCTAAAATGACCACAAGTAGGAGAGGTTTCCTTAGCTCCACAATGTCCTTCTGCTTCAGAAACTCATGGATTACTTTACTGCTGACAATACAGTACCAAAGCCTCTGCAGCCATGGCATCACTGTAATGTAAGTCAAATTTTTCAGTCTTTTTGTCTGGTCAGCCTCAAAAGTCATTTATTTCCCTGGTTTTTCTGTCAAGGTGTTCCTTCCCAGAGCCACATGGCTCCTGCTCTGCCTGTGCAGAAGTGCATCTCAGTCTCTGTGCCCAACAAATCTAAGGCTCCTCTTGTTTCACAGGTCATTCTTGGATCCTTCCCATTCCTTGTGGGTGAAAACTGGGCTAAATTGCATCTTCTTTTGTGAAAAAAAAAAAAAAGAAAATAGGAAACTGAGAAAACTGTGACATACGTGCTGAATATAAAAGCCCTAAAAATCATCCCACAAATCAGCATTGTATTTGCAGCTTAAATATACATGTGTATATAAAAATGTGAGCATTATTATATTTTGCATTCCTGCACTATTCTGATAAGTAAAGAGGCTCTTACAGGTGCATTCAGCCAGAGAGTAAAAAGGAGGACACTGCTGGATATTTTTATATAAATGTGTCCTTTAAAGGTTAAGCACGAATGAAAGGATGTAGCGTATCGTTCAATTACATTACTGTTTTAAAGACAGCATTATTGTTACATAATTTAAAACCAGATAATGCCTTAGAGAAAAACAAGGATCAAGGGAGGGGGATGCGGTGACACAAAAGAACCTCCATGTAGGCGTTGGAAAAAGACATGGACAACAGAAAGTTTAAATGAACCCGATTCTGCATGGATGTATTAACTCTGATCCTGCTTTAACTCTGCTTTCTCTGTCTCTCTGAAACAGAGCATCAGTCCATGTCCTGCCCCTGCTCTCTAAATTTCTGCCATCCTTGCAAGCATCAGAAGAACTAGAGCCAGAGCCTCTCATCTCCTCCCTCCCTTGGCCTCACCTCTGTGTCCCATACCTCTCCAGGCAGCCCCGCGTACGCCTGGGGAAGAATCTGGCCGGTATGCTGCCAGGTGCTATTAAATGGAAGGGGGCAGGGGATAACAGGAAAAGCAAAATGAATGGAGGAAGGTAAGTGTTTATGGTAGCCAATATTTCTACACCTCTCATGATCTCCTATTTCTCTGACTAGGGAAAGTAAATTTTCTTCTTTTGTCTTCTACTGTATTTTATAGGCCATCTCACTGTTTGATGGTCATAACTATCTCATTCGAAGTGCAATTTGATTGACAATAGTCAGGGGATTGGCAGCTGGTTAATTTGTTTTTCCCAGAATAAATATTTCTATCTAAAACACAACATCTATTCCTAAACAATCTAGTCGATGCTTTGTACAGAATTCTAAAAGGGCGATACACTGTAGCATTATTATTTGAAAACTATTGTTCTTTGGTTCAGTATCAATTCCAGTTTTAAGGTGATGGTTTTCTATCTTCTTCCTTTGTCAGTTATCTCTCTAGCTTTTATCAACATTATTCAAGCACTGTAAAATTACAGTTTATGTGTTAGGGACTCATATACAGGTTCTCAGCAATGTCTCTTCTTACCCAGTATCAAACACGCTATTACCTGCTTTGCAGAAATGACTGCTATAAATGGGACATTTCAGGAATTCTTCTCAGTGGTTGCTGCTTTGTTGAGTGTAGCCATTCACTGGCAGGATATCTTCTTTATTTTTTACAAAGAAGGAATTCTGGCACTCCCTATGTTGTCGATAAGCATAATCTCTGTATAAACATACTTTCCCCAACACTTGGCACGCTATTGCCTTCCTCTAGTGGGTCTCAAAGCCAAAACCAGCACGGTTTGCAGTGATGTAATAGAAAAGGGATAGTTTGCAATGACCTTCTCCGAAACTTGGCTGGGAATCGATGCAAAAACTCTCTACGAAGCATTCTCTCCGCAACAGAGTAAGAAACTGTCAGGATGCCTAATGCATCTCTACCTTCCCTCCAATTACCAAAGGCAGAAGGGAGTGAGAGTGTGGAAAACAACCATCCTGAAAACCATTTTTCTTTAGTGGATAAAAAACAACTCCAAAACACAGAAGAGGCAGCAGGTATTTGCGTATTGATGTGGCTTTGCAGTATCAGCCTGCTCTTTAGGTGCTCTCCGTTGGATGTACTTCATGAGAGCAGCCGCTGTGGAGGTGGGCTGAAGGGCAGAGGAGACAGGTTCGTGGGCAGGAAATCAATAGCAGCGCAACTCCTGGATGAGGCAGCAGATCCTGCAGCCACGTACGAGTCCATTACTCACATCAGGCCGTGTGGCCACGATTCACCTGCATTATAGAGGCCGGATTCTTCATATCCCTGTGCATCCTCATAAGATGCATTTAATTAGAGAAGTAACACAGCTCCAGAGAAACACGAGTTCCTGATATTTCTGTAGAGCACCCATGAGTTGTTTAGCTAGAGGGATATGATACATGATCATAATCTCTTCAAAGCTTAAATGTGCCACCTTCATGTGAAAATGTTTTGTATACAAATATTAGAAAGCTTTTCTCTAATCATTGAGTAAATATTCTGCTGAGAAATAGTTTTGAAATTCTTCACAATGAAGCCAGTCAGCTGCATCATTTACATATGCTGGTGACTGAACAAACAAAAGTGCAAACTGCACTTCAGCTACAGAGGAGGGAGAAGTAGAACAGGTATGTTTGTGTCTACGCTTGTTACTAAAGGATGAAAGGATTAAGAAGAACTTAAAATTTATTCTGAAAAGACATTAGGCTGCAGAATTCTGATGCAAAAATATTCAGCAGAACAAGAAGTCTCAAATGATAGCTAAAGGCACTAAGCCAGAAGATTGAAATGTAAAGTTTGTTCACGGTGGAGAGAAAAATATTTATTCCTTGTTTTCTATTCCAAACAGATTTCTTCCTGATGCTGTAATCTCATGCTGCTGTTTATCTCTACTTGTGACTTCGCTTATTCCTCCATCCTCTATAAATCATCGCAGCTGGTGGTGCATTCACCCAGCCTTTCTGCTAGGATGGTGCCAAACCTCTTCCCATCAGACACCAGAGCTGGTGAATTCCCACAGCTAAACACCACTATTTTGAACAAGGAAAACTGAAATGAAGGAAAGAAAATTTCAAAGGTTCTCAAGACTTGTGTGACATGGCACTGAGCTCTGTGCTCACAAAGAGGGCTGCTGGTTTTAGGCATGTTAAATGAAACGCATTTTACATCTGCAGCAGAGTAAGAACAAGCCTCTAGTTCCTTTTGCCTGAACAAAAGGCAAAGCATATAGCAGCTGCTGTTCTTGTAGTAAGGATTTCAAAAGCGAATGGCTGTGCTCTCTCACTCCTATTCATTTGACATTCAGCTTTCAGATAGTGATGTTCACTGTCATATTTATCACTTAGCTACAATGGGCTGTTTGGGGTGACAGTTATGGATGGAAGCAGCCACAATTCTCACCACCTTTCCAGATCCTTTTAAAAGTGGTTTCTGCTCCATCACTAGAAGCTGATGCTGCTATTCCCATGAGTTGGGAGATAGGAGCATTGTGTGAATTTGGGCTTTCTCCTTCCTGTGGTTGCCCTAAGGTGTGCTTTCCTTAGCAGTTAAATTTAAAAAAGTCCTTAACTGTGGACTCTTCTTCTCTCACCCCCAGCAAAAAAATAAAAATAAAAATATGGAAACATAGACCATTTTGTCTTTTTGGGAAAGTGTAGTGGAAAACTATAATTCAGGAAAGAGATCAAAATTGAAGGCTCTGTATTTTTGAAATAGCTCTCTTATAGATGATTATACAAAAAGAGAACAGAAAAATAACACTGTGGACGTGGATCATAAGGAAATCATGAAATACTTTTTTTTTATTGGCATATCTCTAAGCAACTGCCAAGCAAACAGCTTCCTCTGATTTATTATTATATTTGTTAGCATTTAGCCATTAAACAATATTGTAGATAACAGCTAGTCTTTTTTTCCCCCATACTTCTATTATCATTTCCATGACAGTTGGGGCTGTTCAGCTTGGAGAAGAGAAGGCTCTGGGGAGATCTGAGAGTGGCCTTTCAGTATCTGAAGGAGGGCTATGAGAAAGAAGGGGACAGAATCTTTGGCAGAGTCTGTCGTCATATGAAAAGGGGAAATGGTTACAAAATAAAAGAGTGGAGTTTTAAATTGGATGCAGGGAAGATGTTTGTTACAGTAAGGGTGGTGAGATGCTGGAGCAGGCTGCCCAGAGAGGTGGTGGGTGCCCCGTCCCTGCAGACACCCAAGGTCAGGCTGGACGGGGCTCTGAGCACCTGATGGAGCTGTAGGTGTCCCTGTTCAGTGCAGGGGAGTGGGTATATATAGCCTTTCAGAGTCCCTTCCAGTTCAAACAGTTCCATGATTTTATGACATGATCAGAGTTTTAAATAATAGGAAATTCTTAGGTCTGTGTGAAAACCTTTTTCCTCATACTTGTCTAGCTACAAATACAAATTCTTTCCTGATTTTTTTTTTTAAATTTAATATAGTACAGCCCACATAGTATGATACTTGGTAGATAGATGTGTCTTTTTTATTTTTTTAATTGATCTCTCTTTTTTTATATTCATTCTTCTCTTCTAATGTGGAAAAGAACACAGCCAGGCAGAGGAGACTCTCTCACTCTTTCCACCACTACTGGTGAAAGAACCGACTTCCAGCTTTGATAGGTTATAAATAGTAGGCACTGTAATTGTCTAGCAGTTCTCCTGCAAAGAAGAGGTAATTGTGTGGATGAATAAAATATTGGCATTAAAAAAACATTTTAAGCTAAATCTCAAAGTAGCTGATGAAGTATTTCTATGGCAGACCTGTCAGCGCACGTGCTCTCAGTAGTAGCTTCTCATGCTTGGTTGGCTTTTGCTGTAAGAAGAGAAAAAGAATTAAAAAAATATATAAATGAAACACACCAGAAACACATGCACAATACAAAAATGCACACAAACATACACAAAACCCAATGAAAATCAAATGCCTGCATTTGGAGAGGGTCTTCTCCGTGTTACCTCAGATGGTGACATCTCCAGCTCTGCCTTTCATGCAAACCCAGTGGAGGTGCTTTTCTCTCTGTTGCCCACCCCCAGCCTCACTGTACCTGTGAACCTCATGGTTCAGCCTATTTCTTCTCCAGTGGGCAGAGCGGTGCTGCCTTCCTCTTGTGCAGGGACAAAATTTGGGCCACCACTGCACTGTGCTCTTGGAGAGACCTTCATCTCAGTCTGGTATCAGCAGCCTACCTGTGGGAAAGCCTTCAGCCTCCGGGCAGAGCAAAGCAGCCAGAACACACCGGGGAGGGGAAGGATCCTGAAAACTCTGCCACTTCTGGGACAGCATCAGACTATGACCGGGTCCTGGGACTGGGCTCAGAGATGCAGGGGAAGGCAGGGAGTTGGGCTGGCTCCTCCATCCTGGACCAAAAGTTTGGTGCAGGGACTGGGGCTCCTGAAGGCCTCCCACTGTGTCTCTGCATATGACGAGGGGAGGAGGGAGGAAAAGTGACTGGCAGATTCTGGCATTTTGAGGAGATCACTGATAACCTTCATGAGACATTAGTTTTATTTAATATAAAGAGTGTCATGTCAGGTACAGTATTTCAGGGAGAGATTTAAGATTTAACAGCAATTCACAACACTAGCATCAGCCAAAGCATTTCTGTTTGGATTTTAGTTCTCAACCAGAAGGGTGACAGCACTGAAGATTAAAGCTTTTTTTTACCCCTCTTTAAGATCTCAGCAAAGTGCAGATTTGAAACACAGAAAGAGGTTGACCTTCGTATTAACCTGAATCTCTTTTCCTGTTTCTTCTTGAACATATTTTATTCTCTTTATGCACAGTGGGGCTCTTTTTTCTTGTGTGAGGCTGTTGAATGAAATGCCAGAAAGATGGAGTGTGCACTTTTACATCAAAGAAATGATGAGACCATAAAAACTCATTTCCCTTGTGACTTCTTAAATTGTTGCTAAGGAATTGAATGAGTCTGTTTGAAACAATGTGTCCCTTTAAATTCTGTTTTCTTATTTGTCTTAAAACACAAAGCCACGGTTTCTTGTAGACCCTGATTCAAAGGCCGCTCACTGAAGTCAATAAAAGATTCTTAGTCGCTGTGGTTAGATGTAGGTCAGATTTTTCAAGTATTCCACTATGCAAAACCCAGGACAGACTGATTTAAAAAGATCTGCCTATCCACAGAAAGAAAGAAAAAGGTCTAGTTTGTTTTTGTTCATTCGGATGGTTAAAAATGTCCCCTTCAGATGGGCCAGAATTGAGTCAGCTGTCAGCTGCTGAGCAGAATGAATCTGACAAGGGCAAGTAAAGTGAAGCAGCAGTTAAATTCAGAAATCCAAAGAAGTAAAAATATTGATTTACTTTAGTTTTTCTCACACACAGTGTTGATGTGCAGTAGAAGCACAAACAAACTCCACAGTTTAGGCTGTTGGAGGGAAACCCTGCCCATCTCCATGTAGCAGTTTTGGGCAATCACCTTCTCTGCTGTGGTGAATGGTTTGTTAGTACTATAATCCAGTGAGCTGCTAGAAATGGTCTTGATTGGAGAGCACTGTAAAGCAATTAAGTTCTGACTATTAACAAAGCTCCCACAGAGAGCATTAATTTTTGAAAGTAGACAAAGACTGCATTACGAGATTCTAGTAACTGTGTAAAAGTGTGACTGTAGTGAAATATGGAAAATGCTACAGTAAGTCTCAACTATTGTAGATATTCCTGATCAGTTTCCAGGAAAAGGTTTTAAAGTTCCAATTTAGAAAAGCATTTAAGTGTATTCTGAAATTTATTTCGTTTTAATTGGGTACAGGTTTAACAAATTGCTATGTTTTTGCATAATAAGTAGCAATAGTAGCAATTTAAGTATCTTCTTATAGAGCTGGTTTGGATTTCATTTAAACATCCTTTTCTCGGAAATGGAGCCTTAGTCATCTGAACTGTAATGGCATTTTCTGGGTCTAAAATTCAGAAGATGTCACTTTGCCCTCAGACCCAGGTCAATCATCTTCATCTATCAGACATCCATATTGTGTGCACACACTCCTTTCCAGAACTCCAGCAGCCTGGGCTCTATAATTTACCGCTTGTTTCTCTCTGCAAAGGCAAATGGTAATTTAAGCAGGTAGCTTAACAATGGTTCAAAACAGTGATTTCTTGTGTTAGCCAGTTTAAGAAAAACGCAGTGCTGAAGAAGATACTAAAACCCCAGTGTGCAGGTCTCTATCTCTTATCGTGCTCAGAAGCTGAAATTACTGTTCTTCATCTTCTCATCTTTTGTACCCAGTTTCTGGTTGCTCTGCTCTGTTTTATGCCTTAAGAGGGACATTTGCTGTAATGGTCCCATGCTGGGATTTCAGAACGATGGAAAAACATTGCTACCAGTAAAATATGTGTAACTATTTTCAAAATGTTGGCGTGAGCCAACAGGAACTATCAAAGCCTTTGCAAAGGCATAAAGCCAACTTCTCAGATTACATTGTTTATAATCTCTCTTGGGTTATTTCCCAATATCACAGAATTCATGTGACTGTTTTTGTATCTGAAAAGAGTTTGGCCAGTGCTAAAGTGGGAGTACAGGATCTTTCCAAACAAGGCTACATGTCGTGACGGGCAGTCTTTAGTATTCTGAGTAACTGAAGGGTTGTAGCACTTCACTTTCTGAAGACAGATAAATCATCTTCTGAATTACACGTGTTTTTTTGGTTTGTTGTGTTGTTTTTCTCCTTGTAGTGTAATTCTGAACTACATGATCAAGCCAGGTGTTGTTTCACGCTACTGCTTCTGAAAATGCTGACGCAGCAGATGCAGGCTTTCAGGTTCAGTGGATCAGGAAGGGATAAGTGTCAGCTTTCCCCTGTGATTCTGGTTTTGTTTATTCTCCAGTGTTTAGAAAGGAGAAGTTCAACTATACCAGCACTGTGTCAAAAAGAATTTCTTGAAAACTGCACCCAAAGTTGATATTTTATGGTATTACTTAAAGCTCAGAGTTAAGACTTTTGTTCCAAACTCAAAGAAAGTGGATACCCCTGTTTGATACCTATACCTAGTGCATTGTTGTGTTAGATACCACAATCCTGATTCCATAAGATGGTGTCCTTGGAAACAGAAGAAAATCAGTCTGAAATAGAAAAAATTGTCTCCAGAAGATTCAGTTTCCATTGTAAAACCAGTCATTGCATTTTTAATATCTCACCTTGCTATTTTTATTTTTTCCACTAGGAAGAAGTTCATAACAAGTTCACATCTTTTAATCTAAGGAAAATGAACAGACATCCCAACGTTGAAAACCCACAAACAGCAAAATTATTCAGACTTCCAGGAGTAATTTCATTAGAAGGATTCTTATGAGAGGCTTTTTTTTTTCATTAGAAAAAATGGTATTTTTCACACCATACAGAACAAAACCTTTGGCATTTTTGTAATGTGTAATAAAATAATCACTGGGATTTTCTGGAACTTTCTCTATAGGAGTTGCTACCCATTTTTCTTTTTAAGCTAATTTAGGGGACGATGTTGCTCAGCAAACTTTTTTCTGTTTAAAAGGTGACATTGAAGAAGAGTGACATGATAAACTTTCCACAGAGATTATGGAAAATATTGTTTCTGCTATTTATGAAATACGCTGTGGTGTTATTTTGATTAAAAATGAAGATGAAAATCTTTCAGAGCCTTAGAGACAGAATTATTTCAGCAAACAAAAGAATGAGAAGAGTGTCAAGTAGTGGTGTGGACTTCTGCATGGTCTTGAATATGTGCTGCTCTGTGGAAGAACCATTTCTAGAAGTGGCATTTGTCCCCACAGACTTGCTACGCTCAGATGATTCACTTATCTGTTGTTCCACTTATGTTTTAGTTTCTTTTCTTTCAACTAATGTCCGGAACAAGTTAAAGTGAATCCTACATTCACTGGCCGACTAGATACTAATTGCTAACATCAGTGCTGAATCTGAGACAGACATTAGCTCCGTGTGCAATTACCAGGCTAATGTATTGAGGAACTGAAATCCAAGATGAAAACCAGAAGAAGGAGGTGCTGTGCTGTCATTTCAGAAGATAGTCCCCCAGTTTCACTACTTACAATTACAGAATGTCATTAGCTTTTGAAAATGAACAGGAAAATCCACTATTATTATTATTCTTTCCTGCTGTGATGCAGCATGAGGGGTTCTCAATGTCTATGCTTGTACTTTGTTGCTCTTGCTAAAGCATCCCTTTCTTGAAGAGAACATTTATGATTGAGAAGGCCAGAGTCTCTGGGAATGATTTTCTAACAGATTTAGAAAATGTCAGAATGTTACTGACCTCAATCTAGATTACATTTCTGAAATAGTTTGTGTCATTCTCTTGCCACCTGAGTTAATTACAAATGAGCACTAGAACATGTAGTTGTATAGTTTGTATTTCAAAATTTGCCTGGGAGACCTACAGTAAAGGAACAGTGCACTTCATTTAAGGAGTGATGTAGAGAATTGTAAGGAAATTATAACTTTTGTTGGGATTTTTACCAACATGTATTGACTTTGTTTCTGCTTAATCATATAGTTGACACCAAGCCCAGCCCTTTGTTTGCAGGACAGTAGATTTAAATGTTCACTAAAACAAGAAGTCTGTAGGATCATTAAATAGGGAGCGTTTTTAACAAGTGTCCTTTCAAAAACATCTCAAGGTAACACTGAAAAAAAAAGCAAACAATAGGAAGAACTGAAAATCATTTGCATAGAAATGATCATTCTGTCATGATGTCCTAATTTGTGCCTATGTTTTAGGATGTTTATGGTGATTCCAGGGCTGATTACCATATTAATGTCATGAAAATAATAAAAATGTACTGATTTAGTGCATTACTCCCTTAAACCAGTCATAAGAAAAGATTTACCTCAGTTATTTTGTGGTAAAAATTATATTACTCATTTTCTTCATCTTCAGTGCATGTGGTAACACAGAAAAATCACTTTGCAAAGCACTTTATATCAAGGGAATTCCAGACCACAGCAAAGGAGTGCATGCTAAAATCATGAAAAATGTAGTTTGAGGTGATTCATGAAAGAAATAATCAGTGTTTATGAATGCTAAAATGTGTTACTCAACTATGCGCTAGTAAATTATGTCTATGCATACAAAAGGAGCACACTTAACACTGGAACTAGGAAAGCTTTACTGTAGTCAGATTTGCTACTATTGGACTGAAAAAAAAGAAAAAAAATAATAAGGGAAAGTTATTTTGCTATGGAATCATTTCCTTTTCAGTTAGATGGAACCAACTGTGAAAATGGCTTTTGGAGCAGAGATGTGAGAGATGGTAGGGACCAGTCAGAGGTCTGGAAAACACAGGCTCTGAAGACAGACTTTATGAACTGGGATTCTTTTTGATTAAAAGAAGAGAAGGCAAGGGCTTGGTGACCTCACTTCCAGTTTTGTATTTCTATGGTAATAAAAGCAATTGAAAGAGAATCACTGCACCCAAAGACAAAATCCCAACTTTCAGAAAATAAAAATTTTTTCTGTGTAAAAGTTGAAGTATCACCTATCCTACAGACTTATGTAAAGAAGCAAGGAGACACCAGTGTCCTTTCACTGCCAGAATAAACAGGAAAGCATCTTGCATGAGATGACAGGATTTTGTTTATATGCAGGAAAGTGGAGTGCTGACTCCCTTGGGAGAATCTACTATTATATTATTTTATTTGTAAATATTTACCTAATAGATCAGATGTTTGGAAATACTGGATATATACCACTGGAAATTGTGTTAAGCAAGCAAATAAATACTGTTTTAAACTGTGGGGGGTAAATGTGTTTACAAAGCCTTCACAAGGAGCACCTGGCAACCTCAGCAGGTCCTGTCAATGTAACTTGCTTGTGAAACACCTAATCAATAACACGCACAAGCTATATGCCATATGGTCATACACTTTTCACTAGGAGGATAAGTGATATTTTAGTTTATGAAAGCCATTTTTATAAAATGGAAACAACTCTTGCTAACAATCAAATTGATGGAGGGAAGTGAAGTGATATAAAGAAACTGGGAAATTCTCTGCTCACTGCTCTTCAGATAGTTCCTGATAACATACATGAGTTGTTTTTTTTTACTTCATTTACAGTACAGAGGGATACCTTTTCTTCTCAGGTGGCAGAGGGGGTATTGCATGCATGATGTTGTGAGAACAGATAGGCAGAGAAGAGAGAAGATGGATTAAAGAGTGAGTGCATTACAAAGGCTGTTCAAGGTTTAGAAATTAAAGGAAGGCAAAGAGAATGATGTGACTAGCCCATACTGGAAATCAGCAAAGGAATCAAGGATTCCAGCCTCTTGATGCCTTGTCTGCTGTTTCATCTTGGCCATAGTTTTAAAAAAAAACAGTTTATCTTCATTTATTTCTTAACTATGCTTATCTATATACGTTGTTACTCCTCTGCACTTCCATCTTGCCCAGTGCAATGGGGAGTAAACTGTACAGCAGGCTCTAAATATATGCTTTTTCAGACGGTGGCTCACATTTAGTTCATTTTTTAAATGTAGCAGGAACACTGAACATGTGAAATTGTTAATATTTTCAGTTGATTAGTTGGAAGAATCATCCCAAAGGTTACTTGTTCTATTTTTGAGAAATTACAGCAATGCACTTTTTCTTCTGGACAATTGCTATAAAGACTTGCATAAATCTGGCACATTTGTTCTTCTATTTTTAAATTTTATTCTTGAGATTCTGCTTGGGAAGGAGTAGTTTTAAAAATTCATTATTATTTGATTGCAAGTTGGATGTCAGCCAGCTAAATTTTTGAATTTGAAAGAAAATGCAGCATCAGCTTCTCTGGAACTATAATGGAATGAAACCCTCCAAGCACTCATTAAAAGGGCATCTGACGTCTAGCAAAATTAGATGAGGTGTAAATCACTGAAATACCATATGTGGATTTGAAATGGAATATTTAATTCTGGAGAACCAAAACCTAAGGCAAAGGGGAAATTTAACTACACCAGCATAATATTTTGATGATGGAAGGAGTAATACCATTTCAAAGGTTTTATGTTTAATTTAAAAAAATGTTTATTGAGGGAATCTCCATTGGCATGTCAGTTGCTATCTGGCACATAGGCAAGTGCTTGAGGAGTACAACAAAGGCACAACAGTAACTTTCCTCCACTGAAGATTTTCTAAGTGATTTGCAAATGTTGATGGAAAAATCTGATTGTAGGAGCCTGACAGCAATAAGTATTTCTTCCCTTATCTTCCTCCTGATTGTTTCACATCAGGGAAGTTTGCTATTGCTTGCTTACTCCAGGACACATTCAGTTCCAATGTGGAAACAGAAGGGATCAAGAGCTATGAAGAAACTTGCTTTCAATTCTCCTCTTATTTAAAATGCAACTGAAAAATAACACTTTTTTTCAGTATCATAACAATGTTAGCAGTAGTAAATATTTCTACTCCTGCTGTTTCTTCTGACCATTGTTGGGATTGAGGCTTCATTATTCTGATGTCATGCAAGTTTCAAAGAAAGAATGTCTGCCCTGAAGTGTTTGTCCACTTGGAGTGCAATCAGGCATAATGAAAGGGATGTGGGTGCATCACATGAACAAATAAATACAGAGTACTGGTCTCATTTTGTTATACATGAAGGTTTTTATTATTATTATTATATTTAAGGAGTTCAATATTGATCCCTTTTGATTTTGTGAAATATGATTTTGGGTTATTATATAGTTTATCATATGTTTTTCCAGTATTTTATGTCATCACGTTGTGATTCAGTATGATGCTGCCTTTATGAAAGCAGGCAAGGATTCATTTCACATGCAGCACAAGTGTAACTAACCTAACATGAAAACCAATTTAAACAGAAGAACATTTGTTTTCTTGTTTATATTGCATATAAGAATGGAATACTTCTGCACAGCAATATACTTCATTGTGATGGGATAGATGAACAGAATTTGATTCCTCAAAGGGAGAGATTTGGTTGTCTCTTCAAGCCAGACAAGGTGGGACTCAGGAATTGCATTTTAAGAAGAATCACTTTGAAGGCAAGAAAGAGGTCATGTGAGAAAACCAGCATTTGAGGAAATCTTATGCAGAGTTTAAAATTGATTGAGTTACGAATAAAGACATTGTTCAGAAAAGGAATGAGCTTTGAAAGACTCAGGGTATGCAGCACTGTGCTGAGAATAAGGAAGAGATATGGTCCTTTTTCATTGTTCTCTAGAGTGGGGAAGAGGAGCAGTGGGAGTGTGTTGGGATCAAAGGATAGCTGGTAATTTATTTTGTGTCCTTTTCTACAGTTACTTTGATATCCAGCATAAGCTGAAATGAATAACGTTCATTTCTTGAGGAAAATATGGTGCATTTGAAAACCAGTGTTCAAATGAGCAATAATCCAGTCTGGCTTCCTTTGTGTTATCCAAAGCAGCAGCGTCTTCAGCTTGAGATAAGGGTAGGGAGACTGCTTAATTTCAAAGGTTTTCACTTTTATCTTAGACTGGGAAATCTGAATACTTTAATGGGTTTAGGTTTTTAATTTAATTCCAGGTTGCTCATCATTTCACCTTTCAGCTGGGCTATAGAGATAATTCAATCATATTTCCCTTGACAAGCCATCTGAATTACGCTTATATTTCTCTGTGGATGTGAAAATCAGCCACCACAATAGAGTGCATGGCAGACTCTTTTTGCCCTCCTTCGTTCTTTCTTCCTTAATTTTGTGACTGTTCTGGTCTTGCTCCATAATGCAGATGTCCTCTGACACAGGCACATGAAAGACAGACCTTGTACTTCTGCATAGACGTGATGCCAAAAGTTTCGGAAGTAAGGCCAGGAAACAGAAAGATCCAATATGAACAAACAGCATATTTTGGGTAGTCTGGGGATTGTGTGGGCTTTATTTCTGCCCAGAGTTTGCATGCTTTCACCTCTCCTTAACTGTCTTTTACAGAGCCTCACTTTACTTTTTGTTTCCCCAGACCTGTCCCCTTGCTATCCAGCAGTACATAATCAGCTCTAATTACTCAAATACATGAAAATGGAGGAGGAATCTCTGGTCTGATTCTTGAACCCAAAAGGCTGATCAAGAAAGTCACAAACAAGAGGTAATCATTTCTTAAATTCATGTCTTTCTGTTAGACTTCACAAATGAATTTTGTGTTTGAAAGGTATTTTCTTGAAGGTACCCCAGCCAAACTCAAGCATTTTACATATGTGTGAATGCATACTGAAATGAATATCACATTTCCACACTCAGATAAGATACATCTTCTTACCTTTTTTCAATGTTCATCTGTCTTTTAAAGTGGCTAAACATGATAAATGCATTCAATTTCATCCCCTCTGTGTTATGCTAACCCTGAAGGTCACAACATTGAGAACTGCTCTGGAGTTAACCAGTGCTGAACTGCACCATGCTTTAATGACTTCCAAGGTCTCCAGGTGTGAACAGCTATCATCATCCCACAGAGACATTTCTGCCTTCTTTCCTATTTAGAGCTAACTCTTCTATTAGCATGTTCCAGCTGAGTCAAAGCAGCATCAAAGGCACTTATGGCCCTTTTCCTACAAGACCCAGACTGTAATACCTGAGAAGTTTATCCTCTCTAAATGTAGACCTCACAAACATGCTGAAAGCTCAGTCTGACACTCCCCCATGCATGACAAGCTGTCATTC
This sequence comes from Numida meleagris, assembly GCF_002078875.1. Classification (NCBI taxonomy): domain Eukaryota; kingdom Metazoa; phylum Chordata; class Aves; order Galliformes; family Numididae; genus Numida; species Numida meleagris. The sequence continues at coordinate 7,468,761 of NC_034413.1, read as the reverse complement.
TCCCTGAATAATTTTCTGACATTCCTCAGAGAGATGTGGACGTCCATTTTTTGCCCTCACAGGAAGCATCCACATTGAGTGCTATTCATAAAATTGTCATTCATTTTGTAACTGTGTGTTCACACACAACCCTGGACATGAAACAGCCTTTTTAGTCAAGGCATTTTTGGCACCTTATTGAAGATAGTCCCTCCCAGATGCAGAAGTAAAATCAGGATCTCAGTTCTTTTTTACAAGCAGCTTCTAGAATAGATGTCTGCAGGTGAGAGGATGTGAGTAAAAAAACAACACACCCTAAAACAACTACAAAACTTAAGAAGTGTGCTAATGTGTGTACGTGTGCTCATGTATGTTTACATTAAGACAAATCACCAAACCACAACTTATTAGGACCATGTCAAACTAATAGAGACAGATGGGTGATGCAGGTAATGCAGTGTCCTTTTGTAAGGCATTAACATAGATCCTTTTCTTTACATGATATCTCTGTACTGTGCTGCTTTGATAAAACTATGAATGCTAACAACAAAACAAGATAATTTAAAAGAGGAATACAGTTTATTTTCTGTTTTGTTTTCAAGTGATTTAGATAATACAGAATGAGAGAGCAATAAGTGGATACTTGAATCATGTCAAAGAATGTTTACTTTAAAGTTTGTCTGTACTTTTATTTAAGAATAAGGACAGTATTTTGCTCATTAATTATTGTCAAGAGAGTTTTACGAGCTCTGTTTTTCTTTGAGGGGATGGGCTCTGAAACTCTCATGTGAAAGTGAGGAGTATTTTGTTTAATTTCTTTTAGTCTAGGCTAACTTCCAGCTGCTCTTAGATTACCAAAAAGACACTGTCTTTTTCTAAGGTCAACATGGAAGATAAATAGAAGACAAGTCAAATTTGGAAATCATGGAAGAAAAGTAGTTAAGTTGACAAAAACAAGAAAGGATGTGAACACATAGGGTCAGAATGAAAACCCAAATTAAAACTTTATAACTTGTCTTGCATCATAGCAGCTCTTCAGTCAGTAAATTATCTAGACAAAGTTTATTACAAATTATTCTTTTCAGTGCAATTAGACCTTTGAAATATTTGAACAGATGGAAGGTGTTTCAGCCCAAATTATGATTCTTCTCAATTTGTTTTCTGGTAAATGACAAAACAATCTTCCCGTAGCCGGGAAAAAAAAAAAGGGGGATAGAGAGAACATACAGAAGCATAAAATACAGTGAACTTAATTATGCAATCAAGTAAAAAAACGTGAAACAAGAATACTCTGCTTCTGCAATGTTTCAATGACATTTTTTTAACCTTTCTATTCTTAGACATTCTTATAGCCTGAAGATATTCATCATTGTGGCATAACTAAATATTTGTTTTTATTGATATAATCAATCCGGAGTGTTACCTTTCACTGCGTGGTTCTCCATCTTGATTCTGACATATGGCTAATAACTTTTATGATGAAATCACAAAAGTGCTTCATGGGATGTAATTGAAAATTGTGTTTTGTAATCCTGTTATGAACTTTTTTTAATATTTAGTACAGCCGTGTGCCTTGATGGAAGTAAACTGCGATACATGGAATTAATTTTAACGGGCCAGACGCATGCCTCATCTTGTAATGATGGTGAAGAGTTGCAGTGACCACAGCTGGAATGGGTGCCTGTGACACGGAAGCTCCACTGTCATTCTTTGATTTGAGCTTTTGAAATCACACTTTTGGAGGACACAGAGAAGTAAAGCATTAATACAAGTGAATTTGGAGAGTAAAAAGAGTCAAACCCAAGGAACAAGTCATTGTGATGTGGCATAATCCTTGTGGAAAACAGCAGTCTGCTGATATGTACCACTACAGAAATTATTACTATTTCCAGCACAGATCTGTCCCATTTGAACTGAATGCGAATATGATCATGCCACTTGTGAGTCATTCTGTGCTTCAGCATTTTTTAATTTTATTCTGGCTTGCTTGTGCTATTTCATTATACTCATCATCATATGTACCCTTATTTCTGCTTTTTTCTTATTTTCTTTTAGATCTTCAGATTGTTAAAGTGTTCCTGATGCAATCATGTTAATTTTTGATGTACTTCTAATCTTTCCTCCATGTTAGGATAATTTGCTGTCGTGCCTTTATCTTGTGTGTTTCTTTTTCCTTATCTCTTCTCAGATACTTGCATTTCCCTGAGCCATTTGAAGTCCATTACCCTTATTTTGTTATTTGCAATTTAAAGTAAGAGTGGAAGACTTATCATTTTTATGATCTCTTTCACTTGAATTAACTTCCACTTTAAGATTCTCAACCATTTCCTCCAAAAGAATTTGAATTAAGTCTAAAACAGCTACTTTTTGTGTTATTTCCTTCACTTCATGAAAGAAAAAACAGTCCCTAACACATTCAGAGAGCTGAATAGACAATCTATTTCCTGCTTTTTCCAGCAGCTCCCAGATACTTATACTACCATCTAACCACTAAGTCCTGCCATTTAGGTATTTCTGTCCCTTGGATGACTCCAGTAGTTGGTATATTGAAAATCTTTGGTTTAAACCTTTCTTTAAGAGCATTTCTTTCTTTCTCTCATGTATTTTAACTGTTATTCAGCAAATCTTTCTGACACTTTTTCTTTTTCAAGCCACAACATGTGACTTTTCCTACGTTCTTCTAGATCATGCTATGCTCTTCTCTAACAATGTTCAAGCATTGATGTTTAGCCACATTGCTGTAACACTGATTGGACTGTGCTAGTGTTTCAATACCATACCACCTAGCTACTTAGATCTCAGCCTGCAGTGTATGTGGTTCTGTTTTTCGAATGCTTGATGGGTTACTTCATGTTATCCCTTTCCTCTTGTGATGCACGCCCGCTTTCTGTGCAACCAGACATCACCTCTGGCATGGTCTATCACTGTTTCACACTGCAGATATGGAATGTATTACTTTCTATCTTCAGGAAAATTAATGTCTTTAGCTAATTAAATAACTGCTTCTGTGCTTGTCAAAATATTATATTTATACACTAGAATTATTCCTTCAAATTACTGAAAATAATTTCACTGAATTAATGCAATATGCCAATTAGATTCCTGGCATATAATGCATGTTTCAACATTAATACTTAGGGAAAAAATTAATTTGCTCAATTCTTTTCTGACATCTGTAGGGAAGACGAGGCAAGGATCAATGCATGCACAGCCTCCCATTTCTCACAATTTTATGTAAAAGGCAAAAAATGAGCACTGTTTTACTCCAGTTTTCCACTATGCCTAGTACGATCATTGGCTCATTATTCCTTGTTGCAGCCTACCTGACGCATTTGTGTTTCCATTCTCTGCAAGCATCACTTTCCTAAGTTTAATTACTTAACTGCTCAAGTATTAGCTGAGTACAAAGAGAAGTGTAGATATTTTTTCACACTTTATTACATAAGAGAACCAACAGGAAAATTCACCAGGCTCCAAGTGCAGGAAAGGAAAGTGCAATTTTTATCAAAAACAACAACAAAAAATATTAAAAAATAGAAAAATTAAGCATTTCGGAGGTTACTACAGTAACCATTGTTGGAATTTTTTTTTTAAAGAAAAAGTAATAACACAACATGAGATCATATTCAAATGGAATCCCTAAGATGATACACTATCACTGCAAAGGAGCTGAAACATGATATAAATACAGGATGATAAGTTTTTAAATCAAGATCCTTGCTGTACACTTGATTTAACAGTTACCCAACATTTTCCCAGTTTTTTCAAAGGGATGAAATTTTCCAGCCTGGAAATATGGGCTGAGAAGTCATGCTTTAGCAGCCTTGGAGGTAATTAGTGTAGTGCATACAAAACCCTTGGGCAAAATATAATGTGATGAGGAAAAACTAGAAAGTCATTAATAATAGTAAACACAGTCTTCCTAAGCCTTGCAAAAGTGGATAAGAGAAAACTGGAGCAAATAGTTCATTCTTATTTTCAAACTCTTAATTAAGGCTTTTTCTGACATCATTCAGTAAACTAGCCTGATCCAGAAAAACATGGAAAACTGTGCTAAAATCTAGAGGAGTGTAAATCCTAGTAAGGGCATTGGAATTTCATTGCCACCAAACATATTTTTCAGCATTTTGCTGAAACTTATGAATAAAAGGAACAAATACATAAATAAAGGCAGCAGTATCATCAATCCTAAAGATCACTTCCTGATTTAGAAAAGAATGAGAGAAAATAACTAAAAGAAAATGTTTTCTCAGCTAGAAAAATTCTAATAGCTGTGTCCCTTTGGGATCGTTAAGAGTATTGGATAAATTCAGTATACCTACTAATGATGTGTAAGAGAGGTTGAATTGTGAGATGCAGCTTTGATGACAAGGAGAAACTCTTGAGAGTAGTCGAGATTTAGCAGGATTGTGGGAAAATCCAGAAGGAACAGCAGTGAAAATGAAGTGCAGCAGAACAGATACAGAAAAGTACTCAGCAGAAGGCTGGGTATTTTCCACTTGCAATGGAAAATGTGTTTTCCTGATAATTTGTAATATATTACAGGATGTATCAAAGTTTCAGTGTGGCATGAAATTACATCTCTTTCAGTGGAAAGTGTAAGCCAGACATCTAAAACCTTTTTCTAAAAAAAATCAAAGGACTGTAGTAAGAGTCAAGATCAATGTCAACGGAGGAGAATCATATTAAACTGTAATGAAATGCCAATTTCTTAACCTTTTAATCTTCCTACTCTCTAAACCTTTACATTATCACTTTTCAGAACTGGTCTTTTAGCACTGGCTAAGTACACATGGCATTGTGACAGTGGATAGAGACTGGAACACAATAATAATGCTGCCTTGGGTGATCCAGCAAAAATTTTTTGCCTATGAACTATAACTTAGAAAACAGTTTCACTGAGCTGATTGATGGATGGATGTTCACATAAGAGATACTTGAGGAAATATTCAGGATAAAAGTATCCTCATGGCTTCTTTGCTGGAAAAAAAATAAGTCATTCAAACCTCATTTCTGCGGGACTTAATCCTAAAAACAAGAAAGTATGAGAGATGCTTATCACTCGCAAAGAGCACAGCTCAAAATTAACACTAAAATGGAACCTGGTTGCCATCTGCCCTTTATACCTGTTTCTACTTGACATGTAGCTTGAGATTTTGTATGTCCTTAAATTCTTGTCCGTATCTCTTGGTTTTCCTCAAGAACTTAAAAATTCTACAGGAGAATATCAAACAGTACTGTTCTCGTGAGCAGGTGAAATGAGCATTCGACTTTCCCATACATACTTGTCACAGGACACTGATGGCTTCATGCACAATTGTTCCCTTCTGACTGATTCAACCACTGAACTAATCAATGTATGTACCATCACTTTCCTAAAGTCTGAAATCTCAAAACAGATTCCATGCTTATATTATTAAACTTACAAAACTGATGCCTCCCAAGAGCTGACTTTGGTTAAGACAAATAAGAACAGAAAATTGTAACATGCACTGTTGTCTTAGCACAAGAATCTGCTGAGTAGGGACAAATTTGTTTTACCTTCTGGAAGAGACTGATTGTTTTCATAGTGACAGAAAGGCTTATATGGAATGGCAAGGGTGCCTCAGTATCACTCAATGAAAAATGGGATTTAGGAAAAAAAGCTTTATATTATTCTCCACCCAAGGTGTTATGTGCATATTTGGGAAAAACAGGGAAGGACTATATCCATATGGTACTTTTAAGGGTAGTTAAGAAGCCTGTACACTGCATGCAACAAAGCCTGTATGCTGTGCTAGTGTGTTGAACTAGAACAGCTTGTGCATCCCCCTGCAGCTATTACCCTCCACTATGGCAATCTACATGCTAGTGTAACCAGCATGTCACAAGGCCAGCTCAGGTCTAAACATCCCTGCCTGGCAGCAGCACAGAGCTCGGCCACTTTAACTTAATGAGTCTGATAATGTCTGTCCCAAGGAGAAGGGCATGGAAATCATTTGTTCCTCTTAATATCCTCACAAAGGGGTCAGTCACAAAGGTAATCTCTTTTCTCCCTTTTCAATTCCGACGGTTGTATTGTTCTCAAATTTTCCCTGTATCCACTCCACTCTGCCCATAGATCTCTAAATATGCGTAAAGATGTTCTGAACAAACACAATTGCATCGGTATTTTTGAATGTCAGTCCTTAGATTTTGATGGCAATAGCTAATGATATGATAAATATATTCTCGATGGATTTTTTTCAATATACCCTTGACATTACTACTCTATTGTCTACTCTCATTATCTGTTTTTATTCAGCAACTTAAAACTTTGGAAGAGTTATTCAAATGCTTCTAGGCTGTAAATTCTACCAAAGATTTTTTACTGCATTAGCCCTTCAAAAATGTAAATGTTTTCTATGCCAGGAACTGGAGGGATGAAGGGTGTAAAATGTTACATTTCCAAGTAAAGTAGAACTCACAAATATTCATGTAACAATGAATGGATTGGCAGATCTGACTTCTCAGCCAGATCTGCTAACTACATCTGACAAAAAAAAAATTTCTCAACAAATCAGGACAGAAGAGAACCAATATTGGCATTTGCACATCATTCATTTCCTGGGGTTATGAAACGTCTAATGCATTACTGTGACATACAACAGCCGAAAGGTTTGCGTTCCTTCATTTTCATAGCTACCCAGGAGATAGCTATCCAATATTTTCTCCTTGCTATTCTAAATCTAGAAACATTTATAGCTGTGTTTATGCATTTAGAGAGGACTGTTTATGTGGTAACGTATTGTTATACGCTTCTTTGCACCTCCAATACCTATCCTGTCCTTTTCTGATGGCCTATTTGTGTTCTTGATCTAGAGTCATGAAATGGCCTTGCCCACTATAGGTTTGTCTTTCTCTTGTATTTTCATTCTTGTTTTTATGAATTCATGACTAAAGAAGAAATTTGGCATTTAGTGGAAAAATACTCACTGATAGTTGTGATTTTAAACAGACCTTTTGCCTTGTAAAGAATTGTTGGAAGCTTAGCTTTGCTTTGGGTGTTAATTTAAAAAACTTGGCTGACTTCTGTAGATCTGAAGCAAAATCTTCATTCAGGCTGAGAAAAAGATGGTGCAGGCTTTAGAAATTTCTTAGTTGGTGTAAAGGAATTGAGAAAGCGGAGGAAGAATTTACCTTCCAGCCATGCTAAGCAAGAAGAAATTGCTGTTTGTGGTTATGAGATTAAAAAGTAGTCTTGAAATGACTTTGTATCTTGGACTGGAATCTTGTATTAACTGCATTTCTGGTCTCATAATGTTATTTACAGAAGACAGTTGTCCAGCAGCCTTAATCACATGTAGTATTGCACAATTAGTGGACTGTTCAGCAAAGGCTTCAGCCTCAGCCTTTTTTTCATAAAATATAAAGCAGCAACACAATTTCCATTTCCTCTCATTGCGTGAACTCACCAATTCATTACAAAGCACACACAAAGAGATCCCGAGTAGCTGAGAAATGTGTCTGATCCAGAACAATGAAATGATCTATATAAGCTCTGTTAGGAAGACAATGTACAGACTCCTGGATTGAGAGTGGCTGTGGTCCCCTTGATGGCCTTTGGAATGAAACTGGATGAAACACTTTTCATCTCTGCTTTCCACAAGCACGCATTTTCAGGTATTCCCTTAATCAAGACTGCAAAGTGCATAAGGCAAAGTCTGTTTCTGAGTGTTTGTATTGAGCTTAGGAATACTGTCTAAAATGCAAATAGCTACTGCTGGGTATTGTGCTCTTTTCTGTAGTACAGACTTAGGGCTTTTTTTTTTTTGTTTGTTTGTTTGTTTTGTTTTGTTTTCTTTTGTTTTCTTTTTAAAATTCAGGTGAGGTTTGAATGGTACACTTGGGAAAACAGGCCAGTTCACCAGGCTGCACCAAAGCCAGCCATGCAGTTCCTCCGCACTCCAAGCATGAGACCTGCGGAATCTGGGAAGGGTTGATCTGGAGACAGGTCCAACATGGGTCATGTTAGACCTGCCTGTTTTTAAATACTACCATGAGATGAAATTAAGTACCTTTTCTTTATATTCTTGAAATGGAGATATCCTGTTATAAATTCTCTATTTCAGTGCTAGGAGAAAGTTTCAGGGGTTTTGGTTGCTGCTACGTTCTTCATTGCTTGCCAGCAAGGCTCAGGATTGTTTTCTGACTGTGAAGTGAAAGCACATTACAGCAAAGTTGAAAAAAGCAGGCTGTGTATGACACACTTTGCAGGAAAAAAAAAAGGACATTTCAGGCAACTTTATTACAATTATTACTTTAGTATTGATCTGGGAACTTTTACGACCACTCATCGGGCTCAGCGTGGAAGGCAATGCCTTGATTTCAACTGCAAAACGCGAAGATGGAGTAACTCAGGAAGGCAGGGCTGTCACAGCAAGCTGCAGCATCTCCTCTAGCACTGCTCGCGACGGTTTTAAAGAAAACCGCCTCTGAACTTTGCAGGGCGAGGGGCCAATGCCGAGCAGACGCTGGAGGGGCGGCCCAGGGCGCGGGGACAGAGCGCAGCAGGCCTCGTGCCCTCCCCGCCCGCCCCTCGGCCCCTGCAGAGAGCAGCCAACCCCCCACGAAGCCCACACGGGAACAAAGCTGGAAACGGAGCTGCGGGCCGGCCCGCGGCCTTAAGGTCCCGCCAGCTTTGCGCAGACTGAGCGCGTATGCGCGTGTGGCGGGGCACCCGGAGCTGTCTCGCCCCCCGGCTGCAGCACGCAGGTGGCTGCGGTCGGGCTCGGCGCTGAGGGGACCGTCCCCGCCGCCCTCTGAGCTCCCTCCCTCCCTTCCTCCCGCTGAGGGCTCGGCCGAGGGACGTCTCCAAGCAGAGCGAGGGGCGGGGGGCGGTGGAGCGAGCGGGCGGCTCGGAGAGATTACAATTAGCCTTTAAAAATGGCTGCTTGGAAGCTGCCAGCCGGGACGCGGCGCGGCCGCTAACCTTCCTCTCCCGCCGCTCTGCCCCTCCCGGGGCGGCTATCGGAGCGGGGAGAAGAGCTCCTCCGTCTCTCCCGACCTTCCCGCGCCGTGCGGGATGCTGTAGCGGCTCCGGGCCCTGCCGCCCTCGCTGACTGACGAGAGGACGGCGGCGGCCCCCGCCTCCCGCGCTCCTCCTGCCGCTGCTGCGTGTGTGCGGCGGGGCTACAAAGGAGAGGGGGAGCGCGGGGTGCCGGAGCGAGGGCGGTGTGTGCGCGCGGGGGAGGGACGCGTCTTGCGAGGAGAAAGCGCAAGGTCAAGAGGCAGCTCTCTCTCCTCCATGGAAGAAGAGCGATGAGCCCCGAGGAGGACGAAGAAGAGAAGGGGCGGATGGCTGAGGGCTGCCGGGTTTCCCCTCGGGAGTGAGGAGCCGGCGCTGGGGTCGGGAGGAGGGAGCGGAGGAAGGCCGGGGGAAAGCGGCGGGTTTGAATCTCTCCGGCTGGATTATTTCTCCCCGGGGGAAGCTCCCGGCGCTCGGCCCATGGCCCCCGCGGGCAGCGCGGAGCTGGGCAGCGCCCTGAGCAGAGCGGGGGCAGCCCCTCCACCCTTGGGCGCGTGGAGACCTTTCCCCTCCGCCTGCTGCTGCTGCTTCTCCGCGCTGCTGGACCTCAACAGCTGGCTGCTCTTCTACGGCTTCCTTTACTTGGCCCTCTACGCTCAGGTGTCCCAGTCCAAGTCCTGCGACAAGATCTCCTGTTTCTCGGGGCACTGTGTCAACTCTACCTGCGTCTGCGACCAGGGATGGGTGGGAGATCAGTGCCAGCACTGCCAGGGAAGGTTCAAGTAAGTCTCTGCTTATTGCTGCTTCCTTTCTCTCCCCTCGAGACCAGTGCTCACACTTCTCCCGTGTTATTTTATTTTCTTTATTAATATTTTCTGTGATTTTGTTCATGTGTGATGCATGTATGTGACAGAAGTTAGGGATGAAATAGCTCTCCAGGTCCCTCTTTCAGAGGATGCAGGACGTGGTTACCCCTGCACTCGGTGGGAGCCCAGCCGTGGGCCTAAAGCTGTGTTGCTGCTGTCCCTTCTGGAAGTGTCATGGAAATGACATGGGCACCTCATGAGATTGCCCAGTGAGCAAAAATTACTGGTGACTTTTTCCTTATGGAGACTGACAGTCTCCTGCTTGTTGCGGTCTTGCTCCCTTTCTTGCAAGTTTTTAATGCAAGTTAGGGCATGTTCAGGATGACACAAATATAACTGTTAGCGAAATGTGCGTCACTCATGATGAGGTTTGCAGGAGAGCATAAAGTGGTGGCTGGTGGTGCTGGAAATACCTTCTTATTCTCAAAAAGTGGATGTGATACGGACCCATTGATCAGGGAGACAGATCCACACACTGACGCTTGCTTTTCTATGTGTGGTTGGAGAGAAGAGTTAATTTATAGGGCTGTCACTTCCCCCCCGCCCCTTTGGTGTCAGGGTAAGGGCTGACAGTGAGGAGCGCTGCTGGAGGTAACAGTTTGCTGTTATTTCTCTGTATAACCTTGGACAGGACACTGCATTTCATTCCCTTGTAGAACGCCTCTTTAAATCTGGAAAAGCAGGAGCTCTTGCTTATTAACTACATTTCCACATACAGCTGGGAAGTGTTTAATGTCTAGCTAAAAGAAAAATACTGGTGAGGCTGCATCTTACAGAACTCAAATTCTGTCCTTGGGAAGTACTTTAATAGGTTAAAAGTATCCGTAATTGTGTGTTTTATATTGTGCTTCCAAGTACTAAAATTAAGCTGTGTAACTTGCCTGTCTCTTAAGTATTTGAGTATTTAGTCACTAAACAAGCGGAAAGTAAATCAAGTGACTTGTTAGCATGGGAAGTTGGGGAGCAGCTGACAACCAGACATGCAGCTGAAGTGACACATGTTGCAGAAAAACCCACCAAATATTACCAGGGAAATGCTTCTCTGGCCAGCCTGAGCTATCCGTGGAATATGAAGCAATACAATGTATCCTGTCTGCAGATGAATTTGATAACAAATGTTTTAAAGTTGGTCACTGGCTACCTCCTGGCATTGAGGGTTTGGGGCTTGCAGCTGCTCTGTACCCTAGCACAAGGGGCAGAATGCTGCGGGGACTGGGTGAGGAGAGGCCCAGGTGAATCTTCTTTGTGCGTGGTGATCTGCAGCAGACTGGCAGAGCAGGTATTTCCTTCCTTTAAAGAGATTACTCAGATCCTCTACCTTAACACCAGGCACTACAGACCCTAATACTGTAAGAGCTGAAGGAAATTTTCATCTCTTCAATTTTAAAGCTTGTTAGTTGTGTTCTCTGAATGGTTACTGGAGCCTTTAGCCAGCCCTTATGCACATATCCTTCATTACTTGTTACAGCATTTGTTTCGTTATGCAATTTGTATTTGTCAGATGAAGAATTCAATGAGTGGAGGCATAGTGGTTACATTTTCTTTGCTCACTTCTGGTGGAAAGTTAATAATCCATCCCCACCTAGAGGAAGTTTTGTCTGAGTGTTGAAAGGGCATCTCTTCTGAGCTTGGCTAATGCAGTGGTTAATCGATGTGCCTCCGGGAATTCTGGTGGAATCAGAATAGATTCTTTTTTTTTTATTAGCTCCTCTGTATTTTTTGCATGATTAGCTTCAGAAATGACTGTGATGCTTGTGTTATGGTTTTCGTCATGGAAGTGAGCTTTTGCAATTATGGTGGAGACCCCCCTCCTTTTTTTTTTTTCTATTTGCTGAGGGCATTTTCTGTAGTGCTATCTTTGATAACTCATCTTTAATCTCAGAAACAAAATGTACCCTGCAATGAAAATAAGCATTCTGAGTTCTAATGCTTTCCAAGTCCTGATGGTATGAAATATGTTCATGGCTGCTGCAATGCAAGCAGCAGCTCAGAGTGGCTCTGTGTTGAATTGCCAAAATTCAGAAGAGTGATGAATGGGTGATGAGCCGAGTATATTTACACAACAGTTGGAAAATGAGTGTTAGCTTACTTTAAGGCTAGCTGATTCAGGATCTTTTTGAATTCTGCAGTTATTTGTAGTTTTTTGACTTAGTATCATGCAAGTTTGGTGTGTTGTTTCCATTTGTCTGTGAAGTGTGACTATGCTTTATGCACAGATAGCCATGGTTGGGTTTTTGCAGCAGTAGTACTCTTATTTGACAAATTGTGTTGGAATTGTATCACCTTGGAGTAGTTCTTTCTTACAGTGAGAACTATTATGAAGAATGTTTCAGAATAACAAAGATTGAAAGGTATGTTTGGCTATTATAACTGCATTAAGAATTAACATATGGATTGTAGGTGTGATGTGTAAGAATGTTAGAAGGAGCTTTATGTTCTAAACATTTATAGTATTTCAAAGTTCAGTAGTTTGAAGTTGCTGGGTGTGCCTGTACTACGCAAAATTAAAAATGAGCTTTTGATGACCTAAATTGGGCAGGTGTAAAGCTGGTTTTCTGTCACCAGATTATTTGAGGAAAAAGGCTTAAGGGCAAGCTTAAAACATACCAAAATAAAGGGCTCTTTATTCTTCTTTATATAAATCAATTGTGGTTATTTTCCTTCTTCTGGGAATCAGGGAGTTGCATTAGCAAGCAAGAGAAACGTTGCTGTAAGAGAAATACTACCTAGGGGTAGCTTGGGACCATTAATTCTTTTCTGAGAGATGAGTAATATTTTTGGATTTGTTTTATTACTTTTCTGGACTGGGAAATAACAGCATAGCAGAGAGACATCAAAAAAAATTGATCAATCTTAGTAAGGAGGTGTCAAAATTAATGGACAGTACTATGGTAACCTTGCCTCTTCCCTGTAGAAGAACTTCTGAGTGAGCAGACTACTTTGCAAATGGATGAAATAAGAGTGGATGGTGGGAAAAATGGGTGAAAAGATTCTTTAGCACTGTTTGACTCCTTTTATTTATCAGCACTTGCATTTACTCCTTACCTTGTGAAGTTTGTGCTAACTTGTTATGGGAACAGACTTATGTCACTGTTGCATTCACAGCTGTGTCAGTCATCTCCCAGCATGAGCTGGGCCTCAGCTCTGCCTGGTGGCAAACTACTGTCTGGCCTAAATGGCCACCTGAAGGCCATTCCGATTCAGTTCCTTCTCTGTTGCTCTTTCCACCCCCCTGTGCCCTTGTATTCTGATAGGATGAAAATCTTCTCTTGAACCAAAATGGAAGAGAGAATTTGAGATATAAAAAGTGAGAAGTTCTGTTTGTATGCTTGCTGGAGACAGGTAAGATAAGAAAGCCAAAAGGGCAGCAGGCTCTGTTCTTATAGCAGGGAGCCTCAAACAGTATAGCTGCAAAGAAGTTGAGGAAAAACACAAGCATGATACACTGAGTTTTATTTTCATCTAGTCATTTTACTTGTGTGTTTCAAAGTTTTCAGCAGTAATGTTCTGTAGGAGTTTCTGTGACTAAATGTGGCTGTCCCTAATCACTATAATCTTCATATTACTTGAATTTTACCTGTACCATTATGTAAACAAAAATCATTTCAATGGCATGTGTTTTGTTTGAAACGATGGCATTTCAGTGCTGAAATTAGAAAACACTTCTCTCTTTGCACCTGATCGCTTTCCAAGGACTATATAAAGTGACTAGTAGGTTCAGGCATGCAAAAACCTACAGGTGGGTTACTAGGAGTTCACTGTATAAACATCATCAGCTTTGAGCTTTTTTGTTTAAAACAAACCAATGCCAAACCAAACAACAACAACAAAAAACTTAAGTACGTTAATCCCAATCCAGTCTTTAGTAGCTGCTCTCTTCCTAATGAAATACCATGTTCTGTGATCTTGGCAGCTGCAATTCTAATGTTGCAGATGCAAACCGGTTTGACACATTGCGGTCAGTCCGAGCTTCCAGATTGTACTTGATTTCCCATCTTTCTGTTGCTGTTTTCCTTCTGTCACTTTCTTTAGGAAAGTCCAAATGCTCTGGTTTAAGTGCATGTTACAGGGAGCCTGGGTAAGAGAGTGTGCTTTGTTCCTGTACAATGGCCGTGTGGTAATGCCTTGGTCTTGCTCTGCATTGTTTGAAGATTGTATTTCTCCAACTTTCCATCTGCTTGTGACCTTTGTGCCTACCTGTGGCCAGCTGCAGTGGCAACACTAGTGGCTGTGTTTGTGATTCATACCATTCCATACCAAATAAGCTTGAGCATTTCTAATTAGCTTTATTAAATTATAGTAACTTTGTGCAGAACCTGACCTTGTTATGGTGAATTTATATGAAACAAAATGACTGCAACTTCCACTTAAAGTGATGGTACGATGGCTTCTATTGTACAATCAGATCCTGCTCTTCCAGTAAGCTTCATCTTCAGCTGAAATGCTTGAGCTGGAAACTTGGCCTCGAACCCCTTGCTGAGGGAAAGTCTGTTGTTGGAGGTATTTAGCAGTATAGAAGTAGAGCTAAAATGATTTGTGTTAACAAATGCTGAGCCCTAGACGTAAGTTAGTATAAAAAAAAAAAAACCTGAGTGTGTTTGTAGTTGCTTGCTGTAATAAGCAGGGCTTTGGCGTTACTGTGTGCTTTCTCTGCACTGCCTCACTGGCTGTGTTGATGTTGCCTTAACCAGAAAAGTGTAACAATAGTGTAAAAACAACAGTGTGCTCTGCTCAGTGAGGAATAAGAGGCTGGTTAAGGACAAATGTCTTGGTTAAAGACTGAAGTCTTACCAAAGTGCATCTTAACAGCAGAAGTAATTGGAAACCGTGAGTTCTGGAAAAGAAAATCCCTGATCTCATGGATGAAATTTTATTTCCTTAAAGTTAGTTTGCATTTCTTCAACTCTGTACAGTAATGTCTTGCCAATTATTGGCCTGACTGCTTTGTGCTTCAGTACAGAGATAAGTGTTTCTTCTTGTTGATCCCTTTGTTGGGATGAGGAAGGGTCTGTTTTAGGAGTAGCACTCCTTCCTTTCTCTCTTTCCTATTGATCGCTTAAATTTATTTTCTTGCAGTCCAGTGCATATTTTGCAAAGAGAGACCGAGATTAGGGAAGGAGGAAGCAGGGTTAACACACTTACATGGGCATCAGATAATACAGCTTAGCACTTCCTTGAGTATTCCTGGGCTTTGCTTTCTCACCCACTGGACTTGGAGTAGCTGAGAGTGTGTTCTGGTTGTGAATTTTCAGGAGGATTCTTTTGTTGTAAAGCCAGGTAGTCAGGGGTTTGGTTTTGCTGTGTTTGGAGTTCATTGGAGACACTTGTTCATTGTGGGTAAGGCTGCAGGACTTCTCCTTGATTCTGTGATGTTAAAAGAGCTGTTTGAACTGGTCCTTGCATTTGAATTGTTTGTTTTTTTGTTTGTTTGTTTTCAGTACCTCTTTTTATTATGCATTCATGTGAGATAGTATCACTGAAAGGTGATCAATTATTTCAGGAGTATCTCTAAGATGGAAAGAGCAGTACTCTGCCTTGGTAACGCCTGCTGTTCTGGGCAGCTCTTTGACTATATTTGCCATCAAATTTCAGGTATATTTAAGGGTACGAAAAACGGCTCTCTTCCTTACTGCAGATATAGTGCAATTAGATATGCCCCATTTTGCTTCCCCGTTAGCTATGATTTTACTTATTTTTGGCTACTTCTTAGAGCATCAGAACTGGTGGTAAGATTAAAATAAG
This sequence comes from Numida meleagris, assembly GCF_002078875.1. Classification (NCBI taxonomy): domain Eukaryota; kingdom Metazoa; phylum Chordata; class Aves; order Galliformes; family Numididae; genus Numida; species Numida meleagris. The sequence continues at coordinate 7,453,188 of NC_034413.1, read as the reverse complement.
AATGGAAGCTCTTCCTGTGATACATAATGAAGTTACAGTGCTTGTTGCCACAGGATGTGCACAGAAGTATAAAGCAAGTAAGAACAAAACTCATTATGATTACGGCCATACTGTTGAAGTTGGTGGTTCAGAACTGAACCTGATGATTGTCAGAAAATAGCAGAACCACTGCCTTTGTCTGTTTAATTTTCTAATTTCAGCCTTAGCTAGACTCTACGTACATGACATAGTTTACTTTTCTTGGTTGTGTGGCAGAATATGAGTCTATATGCTTACTACTGTGCAGTGTCTGGGAGGACATTATAGTTAAAGGCCAACATCACATGTCCTGCTTCCGTTAACAGTGCAGATTTAATGTGGATTTATTTTGTTCCATAAATCTCTTAACCTATTCATGTGCTATTATCTACATTTCTTCTTTGCTCAGCAGATTGCTTATTCCCATAATTTCATTATAAATAATATTTACAAAAGGGATGAAGCTTTTGATACGATGTTGTACATCTTCTCCTTTCTCCTATTATATACCTTTGAGTTTCTTTGTCAGTTAGTTTTCGTGACAATTGCAGTTAGAACAGCAGGGCGTGGGAAAGATTGTCCAAATGAGTTGAGTTACAAGACTCTAAGGAATTCAGCAAGAGAAGCATTATGAATGGCCCAAGTGCAGGAAAAGCTGCAGTCACAGTTTCTGTGTATTTAGACGTCAAAGTCAATCAATCTTGAGATTTAACACTACAGGAAAACAGGTTTCATTAATTTTGTGAGTCTCAGAATGACCTCCTTGGGGAGGGGGAAGGTTTCCTTTGGGTTGGATCGAAAGTTACCCCTTTTCTACACACCAGTATACAAAATATAGCTAGAAGATCGTTAGAGGCAAAGACGGTACGCGCATTAACTCTTCCATTTAAGTTCTTAATTAACACTAAATGACAGGAAGTACCCAGTTGTCTAAAATATGGTCTTTTTTTTTTACAAAAAGTTGTCTAAAGACAATTCTTTGTTTATTTGATAACTTGCAAATTTCTGTCATGTGTAGCGATATGGACTGTACCAGGTAGGTGAGCTCCTTTGAGTACATCCCCTTCAGTGAGGCTCTTACTGTGCTACTAAATTACCTCCTGCACATTCTCTAGAGCACCTATAAAAGACTCTGGATTCTGCTGCCTGCAGAATGACTTGCACAAGGCAAGTGTCCTTAAATTGCAGACTGTAAGCAGAAACAAAAAAGTTGTTGAACAAATGACCTATAGGAAAAAAGTTACAATTTTGCTTGTAGCCTCAGGCCCTTTATCCTTCATGCTTATCTTTGACCGTGTCTTTCTGCTTCTTATGTAAGCACTAGCAGCTGAAAAGTATCAATGGGAAAATCTCTTCCCCACTGTCCGGTCAGCTTTTTTTGTAAGGAGCCCAATTCCCAGTTTCATACTGACACAAGGGAGTTGTAGGCGTGGATAGGAAAAGGAACTCTCCCCCCCCTTCTAGAAATCATAGAGTTCATGTGCCTTCATTTTAATGTGGAACGATGTCCCCATTAAGCTGGCTTCTATTACGCGTGGTGAAATCCTGAGTCAGCCTATCAGTTGCCAAACAGCCTTTGTCATCAGCATGACCTGTATCTAATTCAAGACACGCACATAATTAGTCTCTCTGAAGCCAGTGGAATTGTGTCTAAGAACTTACACCTATGAATTGCCTTGTTATAAGCCAGCATGTGAATACTGGTGCAATTAAACTATTGAGAACATAGGTCATTATGATTTTTATCTTGTTAAGTGTGATCGTTGTTTTGTTTAAAACTGAGTTTAGTGGTGATGCCCTGAAAAATAATTCTTCCAATGCGAGTTACTCAGTGTATTAAAATTTTAAAATTCAGTGATAGCTCATATGATTTCGAATTTCAGGAGTACTCTCTTTAAAATGTAGGCACAGAAGCCATAAGTGTGCTAAATTTCCCCAGTAAATTAAACTGTCTGTACTGAGAAGTGTTTATTGAAAGGAACTGTCTTTCTGAACATAAAAGAAAAAGGTTTCTAGTAGGATGTGTGTTTTGTTGTTGCTTAATGCTCTGTATATTTGAAAGTTTGCTGTAGGTTTTTGTGTTCAATACCAGGAACTGCCTGTTCTGGCAGCTTGTGTTATGTAGGCTGTAGGGTAACTCTGAATTAGCTCCCATTGGAGCAGAACACACAACTTAGAAAAGCATCTGACAGTACTTCAAAACATTGAAAGCCCATTACAGATGTCTCAAAATCCTTCTCTTTTTTTTAGTTTTCCTTGCCATTTTCTATAACCAGCGAAATAAAAGTGTAATCTGGCTAAATCCAGGAGAACTGTCTTAGCTTGTTATTATCATTATTTTGTCTCATTGGATTGTCCAATTTTGTTGTGCTTTGAGTCTTGCTTTCATTGCCGAGCCTTCAGCAGAACAGGTTTAAATTTCCCGAGGAGCTGAAAATACTGTCACCTTTTCCTCACTGAGAGGGAAGGGTGCTCCTAGGTAAAGAGCTCATGGATTTTGGAGCCTGCTTTGTCTTCAGACCGAGTGCTCTGCCACTTGAGGGCTGATGACCATGTCAGCACCAATGCCTGCTCGCCATTCCCATGTGAAGGCTCAGCTGCATTGGATAGACATCTAAAGTTGTCCATAAATAATATTAAATGCTATAATTTGTGCAAGCATTCATTCCTGATTCAATTTGGCAAGCATACTGTCTTGCAGTGTGCATCTCTTACTTCCTCTAACTAAAAAAGACACTTCTGGGAGGCCTTGCTATAGTTTGTCATTCTTTAAAAATGCAAATGAGTAGTTAGTGAGACTCCTAGCGTAGTATGATGCATTGGTATTAGTTTATTTGTTTCAAAATGTGGGTGGAAAAGGTAGGAAGTAATATGATATTCTTCATGTATTAAGTGAAGCGCTGGTGGAAAAAAGCTTAGTTTGAAATGCTGCTATGTAGACAGTGGAGAAAATGCACTGGAAATCTCGTGCAGTATTGACAGAAAGTTATTCTTCAGTGACCATGGAAATTATAAGGAGCTGTGTAGTCTGGTCTTGGAAAACATGCTTCAGTGTTGATGTAAGGAGAAGTGAAACACAATACCTGGGAGCCTGGGCACTGCACTGGCCTGTACTGGTTCAATGGAATAAGGGACAACTGTAAGCTATAAGCAGAATGCATGCTTTCATGTGAGGTGGGTGAGCTGTGGGAATTCTCAAAGTAGGAATTCAGGTTGCCCTATATGTTATTAAAAGCCTAGCGAGCAAACATGAGTTGTGCTGGTGGCAGAGCTGCAGAGGGAGAGGTGCTGCTCACTGCGTGGAGCCCAGCTTGGTGCTGGCTGCTGCTCTGTGCTTGTCCCCAAGGTGCGAGAGCTGCATGGGCTTGGAATTTTACTGTAGGCAGAAAGAGCTCGAAGCTTTTAGACCTTTGGAAAAACAAAAACTTAGCTAACAGCTCTATAGAGTATTCTGGGGTAAACGGTATAAATCTACTTGTGTCAGTATTTTAGCTTTTGTAGCTAAGCATGGTAACCTGCTACTACCATCATGCCATGGCAAAATGCCTGGCTTTCTGATTCTAGTGATGTTTAGGAACATTCTGACTGTAAAGTATTTCCTAGTTTTTATCAGCGTGTTCTTGGGAATCCTCATTTAGGTAGGGAATTCTGAAACCAGAGTATTTGAGGATTACCTGATAACTGAGCAAGTACTGAATGACTTCAAGTTTGGACGCAGGCACCAAAAATGACATTTGGCATCTTATGGATTTAGTACCTAATTTCTGTGCTTCAGTGACTCATCTGTTAAAAGGAAATTAACACTTCCTGTGAGGTTGAGTACTTTAAGTGATTCATGACTGTAATGATGGGGGACAGCTTGTGAACTAGATACAATTTTTAGTGGATTGAGAATGCATTTCTTCCTAGAGTGTAATAAATACTCTGGCATGAACTACTCCTGTCCAAACTGTACTACGTATCTCAAATATGTGTAAAATAGCTTTCTCATTAGGTCAGAGGGACCTAAGACCAACTTGGAACCAGTCTGTATTATTGCAGAATATTTGAAGAAAAAACTCTTATTCAAGAGAATCTCTGCAAAAAGAGTTTGTACATTATCTAAACCACTGATAAGATTTTATTTAAGATGGATACTCTCAGAAGGACCTAGCTCCCAACCTTGGATTAAATGCTGTTGTTAAGATGTTGAGAGATACAGTCATGCTCAGGACTACTTAGCAGCTACTTCGAAGTTACTGCTCTGCTTGTATGAAAAATAGATCTATACTGGTATTACATTCCTATATCAATATCAGAGACCTGAGCGCTCCCAGTTTGCAGGATGTTTGTATCACATTGTTCCAGGTTTGTGAATCTGGATCCACAATCTTTAAATATGGACTTTTATTATAGTCATGCACCTTAGTTTTTTGAATAGATATTTGTTCATTGTCGTATTTTTGAATTTTCAATTTGTTCTCTGTACTCTGAAGGCTAATAATTTGCCTTCAATGAAACAGCAAGTAAAGCTGGCATGTAACTATTGAGTTGTTGGAGCTTGGACTCAAGAGTGAGCAGAAGTACTACAAATGAAACTATGTACTTAACCAGTTGCTGCAGTAAAGTGTGAACAGCAGTGATCTTGGTGAAAAGCCAGGGAGGAGAGCTGGGGAGAGTAATGTCCTGAAATAGTCTGGTGAGCCTCAGGGAAACTTTCTGTTCAAGGTAAAAGCAAAACATGAGGCACCATGGAGCAGGAAGGCAAACATGCTTCATGGATATATTTCTTCTTTTTCTTTACGTACTTGGATGGCAAAGGGAAAGGATTAGCAGAATATTTTCTTTTATAGTCAATTTATGTTGCAGTTAAAAACATTTTCCTTCTTGTAAAGGATAACAGTGGAGAGTAAAAGGCAGTAAAGTTAATTTCCTTGATATGCATCTCAGCTTTCAAAACTTGTAAGAACTTTTATGCAATCTGACTTCCTATATGAAAGAATAACTTGAATTCTAGCTTTATTGGGAAAAATGAAAAAAGCATTAAGTTAGCTATAAGTTACTTACTCCTTAATTTTCTTTCTGGAATCTATAGAGTGCATATAAGAGAATGTACTTCTCACAGAGAAAAACCAAAACAATCAATCTAAACAAATGCAGAAAAACTTCTTATTAAGGATTGTGTGTGCAAACACAGCTTGGAGGATAGATACAGTTGCTAATCAAATGTAGATATGGTATATACAAGGTGTGCCAGAGGGAATGAACCGTGTGCTTCATAGCAAGTATCACAGAGCTGCTGTAACTGAATTAAGCAGTGTGCTTCTGTAGTTCTCTTGTATCACTAAATGTTTTGTTAGCTTCCCAATTCAACTGAGGATCTTCTTGAGGATAACTTCAAATGTTGGACAGAAGCTGGAAGGTGTTCTTGGAAAATAACAAATACAGAAGCAGACAGTTGGTTTTGAGAACATGTACATCTGCATTTGTGTGCACAGATGTAATAGTATTAAAGCAGTTGTGTTTAAAAATATTTTTGCAGATGGTATCTAAAACTTATGGCAATGTAAGTGTTAAATCTAGAACACCTGTATTTAAAACTTTGTTTACATGGGTATTTTTAATGGCGCTGTACTTTGTAGGAATGATTTGTAAGTGAATATGACACAATTTTTCTAGAGTTTAATTTCTGAATTCCTTATACTATGAGAGGTTGGGGTGGGGAATCCAAACCCTACCTGTATACAAGGAAGTACTTAACCTTGGCACATCTCTATTGTACTTTGTATCTTGCATTGAGTACTAAATAGCTGCTTATCACCATGGCTTTGATGAATAGGTGCTACTTTTTCCCATCTATTTTATGCCTGGAGGAAACAAAGCTGTGTAGCTTTTGAATGTTAATTAATAAGTGACAGAATTGAAATCATAATTTGGGTTTATACAATTTTCTGTAATTATGCCTCTGTCCTCACTTCAAGAAAAATGATTTGTTTTCAAATAGTACATTGCTTTTGTGGGAGTACAAAATACGTTTTTTTCAGGTACCTTTTGCATGTAGCATTATCGGATATGTGTGATGATATGAGGCTTATTTTTCAGGTTTGGATCTGTAGCAAAGGATGATATTTTTTGACTGCTCCAAGTGCATGCTGGAGCATTTCTGTGTGTCTGAGCCTGTTAATGGAGATGTTAAGTGTCTGTGTGGCTAAGGGAATGGTAAATCCTTAAGAGAATTGACCTTGAAAGGTGTCCTCCATTCAAATGAGCCAGGATGTCGGAACTGGACTGAATTTGTAGTTGGCCTGTCCTCTTATTTATGTGTTATTTTTTGAAGCGGGGGTTTGGAGAATGTGCGAGCCACGGCTTAATGTATTAATGAAGCAGTTCACAAAAGCTGTTTTCTAACAAGATAATTGCTTGGTTATTTTATTTCTGAATTTTATATGCATCACTGAAGTCCGCTTACTGCTTCTGGGGTTTGTATGCATTCAGAAATTTCATATAAAAACTCAGAGGTGACAGGCAGCTGAAAGTAAGCAGAATATTCCTTTTAAGTTAGACTCAGACTTTCTAATGTCAGCTGGCTGCATTTTAAAGTAGCAACTGGACTTAAAAGCAAGACCAGCGTATGTTAGATTCCTTCAGCATCATGGAGGATTCCAGTGTTGTACTGCAATGGAATTTGGAAACATCTTCCTCTGAATTATTATTACTTATTTCCATTGCCTTGAGAGTTTGGAGGTCATAATTAGTAATGGTTGTAAATAAAAAACAAACAAAAAAACACCAAAAAAAAACAAAAACAAAACTTAAAAATTGTTATTATAATAATTGGTTAATTGTAGTTAAAGCTCTTGTCTAAGGATTTTTCCTTCTTTTAAAGGGTCTAATGTACTTCTGTCATACATCACCTGTTGTTCTTTACAGTCACTTTATTTTTTATCATCTTAATTAAACTTGACCATTTTAATTTCCATCTACTAATGAAGACCAAAGCAGTTGATGGACCTAATTAATCATGCTCCTCATTTTTAAGTACAACAATTAAAATTCAGTCTGTTTCTTTATGATGATCAAGGAAAGTGTGGTGTGATCTGTAGTACTCTGATCTACATTTTAGCTTTCTAGTCTGCAAGCTTCCTTCTTGTCTTTTTGTAACTTGCTGGATATGGGGGTAAATTACTGTTCAGGAATGGGAAAATGACAAAACTAACATATGTTGAGCTTGGCAAGTGCGAGCATAGCGGTGCAACATCTTGAGCGGAGGAAATACTCTGTTGTTCTCACAGCTGTGCTGTTGCCGGCTTAGACTTCAGTGTATCATATCAGTTACTCTGGTTGGTGATACTTGAAAGCATACTGTGTTAAATAAAAGAAGGCTAGTAGATGAAGGAAGTTCTCAAGTATCCTATGTTTGAAAAACTACAGATTAGCGAGGAAAAAGCAACATTTTTTCCTTTCCTGTTTTTAATTGCACTGAACTTCCTAGGTATGCATTTGATGCTCTTTTCCTTCTTCCCAGTGGATCAGAAGTATTTAGGAGTCTTTCCAAGAGGATGTCAGCCTACAAGATTCTGTGCTATGCAAATTCATCTTCATTATGTTGTGTATTTATGAAGTGTACTTAAAACTAGAAACCTCTCTCAACCAGGAAATAAAGCCATTCTATCATTTAAGCAACTGTCCATTCCTGTGTAGAATCAAGAACAGCTTTTCTTATTGACTGCCTGTCTTTTGCTTGTTGCTTTTCTCTTGCTAGCGTATATGTGACCAAAAGTTTCCAAAAAGCTCCTAGTCTGGAAGGTCTTGTCAGCACTTCTGTAGGAGAGTGGAGAATAGAAAAGGAAAATTCCACTTAAATTTTTGGATGGGAATGTCTGGAAGCCTGCAAATCATGGCTCTAAGCTGAGTCGTGGACTAGAGGCTAGTAGGTCTGTGTGTGAGGGTGTTACTGCACGGGGAAGGTTGTGGATTCTGATCAGTAAGTGTTAGTGGTGCAAATTCTGTTTGTACATGTGTTCAACAGCACAACCTAGTACTGACATTCTGTGCTACACTACAACACTGACTTGAGTTCCAGGCTACATAAATCTGACCAACTTTCTACTGCAAACCCATACAGGTAGGTTTTTCATCATGGGTGCAAGAGTTTCAGAGGATGTCGTTGGTGCTTCAGACTATCAGCAGTTTGTCTTTTTTTAAGTGTTGAAGCATACTTAATCCATATTCACTTGCATAGATATTTAGGGGGTTGTGTATGCATGTGTATAAGTTACACACTCAGGTAGGAAACAGAGAATTGCGTAGCCACATGGATGGATGCAATGTTTGCATGTCAGAAATACTATACTTATTCTTCCAAGCAATCATTTTGAATTTTATTTTATTCTGGGTTTGGAAGTATAGATAGACTTCAGAAAGCTGTTTTCTAGAAACTGTGGTTCACAGGTGCAACCTACTTGCAGAAGTATTTGATTGAGGTGGGTGGATGTGGAAAACTTTCTGTAAAGAGGTCACTATGCGTAGTACAGGAGAGTATTGTAGAAAAGCTAAATATGAGCACAGAATAGGATTTGGGTCTTATAACTAATACGGGATGAGAAATGTTTCTTGGTTTTAGAGACTTTTCATGAAGATATAAACTATCAGAAAGTATTCCTGGGTGTGGTTGTACAGTTTAAATACAGTTTCTGGATTATTATTTGTGATATAACAAAGAATAATATGACTGTTCATTTTCTTGCATTTGCAGTTAGACTGCAGGACTCATTCTCAATTGCTATAGCCTTAAGATGATGTAATTAATCTCTTTAGGATTTGTCTGTCTAATTTGAGGGTAAGCCTAAGGAAATTTGTGTGTTGGAATGGAGACTCGGTCTTGAAATCGTGTTTATGACAATAATGCACCTTTCATTTGCAGATGGTAAAATGTGCGTTAGCCTACAATTATTTTGTGTGCCTGAACTGTTTAGTAGTTGGGAAGAATGACATGGCCAGTCAACGTCTGTGCTATTTAGTTCCTTACATTTTAAGTTTGCATGGCTGGTGGATGCAGTTATCTGTTTCTAGAGGGATTTTGTATGATACAAGTAAGAGGCACCTTGGTGAAGTATCCTTTTCATTTAAAGGAAGGTGGAGGCTGTATTAATCTTCCTGGTAGGCTTGGAATCAAGTTACTGAAGTGTTGTCCCATGCTGGGAACGTCTTCATTTCATAAGCAGTCCTTTCTGATTTAATTACGTTAGTGTTGTGCACAGAGGAAAAGATAATTATTAAACTGTCTGCCCTTAAATTGTGGTTGCAAATATTCTTCTGGCATTAGAAATGTCCTAAGGAGCATTCCCATTAAGCATGTTTTAGGCATGTGAAGAATGGGAAATGCTTCTATTCAAATAGAATTCTCTGTCCTCCCAAAATATTTTTAACTTATGCTTGTCAATGGCTTCTTTAGAAAAGTAGGAACGGTTGCTATGATGAAGTCTATGGGAACGTTACTGTGTGTGGATGCAGAAGAGAAATCAGAATCCTGCCAGTGAACAGAATGGGCACTTGAAAAACAAAACAATAACCAGACTACAGCTCATGACCACTATTTTGCTTTTTGGATTTATGCTAAAGAGCAGAGAAGAAAAAACATTCAGGATAAACATGATCTTTTGATGTAAGGTTATATGCTGGAGAGCAGGATAAAAAAATCCTTATGGCTAGTATGAAATGTGAATGTTTGATTCTATACCTGTTTCTGTTGCTTGCTCTAACTCAGGTAAACTTTTCCCCCTCCTATATTAAATCCTTCCATGGATAAGTACTAAATATCTGCTCTGTTTTTTTTTTTGAGGGCATTCTTACTTTGAAGTAGTTTTCCATATAATTTTTCTCATTTGTCTAGGTGGCCCCACAAACTACTTAAAACGCTACAAACACTGAGAATGAAAATTAAATATCAGAGCTGTCAAATTTGATTGAACAGAAATTTTGCAAGTTTCTTAACTGCCTCTATTATGGTTTGGTTTTCCTAGCACGCTATTTGGCCATATGTTAGGAATTTCAACTACCAATTAATGTAGTACTGTGGGATAAATGTTTTGGTTCTCTTGGTACGTACACTTATGTTTTCATCTGGTTTTATTTTTTTTAAAGGTAAGCATTTAATATTGCCAGGTACTTTTGCTTGAACTTGTGAACTTTTATTTTAACATTAAACTTCTTCATAATGCCTAATTTCTGATGTATTATAATCCTTTTTCTTCTTTACGTGCTCCAGTTTTTTAATGACTTGCCTGCCTTCTCAACATTCTGGTAAATTGGGATTAATTAAGAAGGTGGGCAATTTGGGATTAATTAAAAAGGCATGTCTGTAAAGCAACTGGGATTTGTGTGAGTTTAAAGGTGAAGATGTGCATATTAAAGCAAAGTATTTCTGCCGCTGCTAGATTGGTGTATATATGTGAATGTATACATCTATTTGCATATCATTATATGCATATATGAATATAATTGAAAACAGAATTTTCTGGAGTCTAGATAACAATTTAGTAACAGTACTATTGGGATTAGTGCAGTCATTTCAGCACGGCTGAGTGGGAGTGAGAAGGAACAGGACAAATTTTATTTCCTTCTTGCGTGCTCATATTTTAAAATAAAATTGCTGCCACTGCATTTGAGCTGTGTTCCTAGATTGCCAAATGACTGATCTCAAGAATCTGACAGGTAGATGCATCTGTTGGGGTACATGGGACATCCAACTTCATGAAGCTGAGTCCATCCAGGTCTGAAAGCTGTTGTAGGGTTGCTGCTGTGTGGGATGAGGAAGGAAAGCAGTAGCTGTCCTCGGGGCTGGACAGCAAGACAGAGTTCTGATTGCCAGTTCCAATTTGAATACTGCTCGCGTCCCATTTCAGGTACAAGGTTGCCCCGTTTCTGTGTGGTTTGACTGGCCAGTGACCAAAATTTCTGTCTGCTGACACCACTGTGAAGCGTTCCTTCTGTTTTGTTTCCCCACACCCTTCACCCACTTCAGGATTCTTGCTCTATTCCATGCACGCTCTTCTAAGGGCGAAGGCACCAACTGTTTGCAGGGACCTAAAAGTTGTGTAAGAACATTACTAAAGAGTTAAAAATACTACATTATTGAAGCCTTTATTTCACTTGGCTACATATATGTGGCAAACACATGGTTTCCCCCCCTCTTAGTTATACTCCCAGACGGTTCACATGGAGAGGCTGTTAGGTATTTATAAACAAACAAACCAAACTTTGCAGACAAATCCAGTTGGAAGAAATCTGAAATTGAGCAAATACTTTTGAAAGGGTGCTTGAATGATTTTCTGTGTATGGTTTAAATAAAATAATCTTTAGTAGACTTTTTTGTGCCGCGCTTCCAGAATTCCATGACTAAATACACCATAAACTTGTTCAAAAGTTCATCCTGAATCTTGCTTTTCTGACTTTCTGAATTTAGACTGTTAATATAAACTTGTTTATGCTATCAATTTGATATACCTCATTTCGCATGCATATAGTGTCTTAGGCAAAAAAGCTGTTCCCTTTCCATTTGCTTTTCCTATTGTCCTCTCTATATGTACTGAGTGTCATATTTTTCACTTGGACTTCATTATGCTAGGGTAAGCAAGTGTCCTCTTACCAGGCTCTTGTTTCTTCTAGTCACTCAAATGGTGTTCTCTGTTCATGTTCCAGTTTGATCTCTCCTATTGTGTTTCCTGTTTCCTATGCTTTAATGTTATTACTGCCTCATCTCTTCTGGAAATGCCACATTGTACGATCATTTCATTCTTTTTCTGGCTGTATAACTAGTGGCATGTAGTTATTCTACAGCTGTTCCAATTGTCTTTCTTCCCCAACAGGCCAGTTGAAGTTATCCCTGTCAATAAGTGCGTGATTTTACAAACTATTTACCAGATCTTGTTCTGTTCTTTCTGTTAGTTAAGCATCAACATCACCTAGTTCTTTGCGCAGGGCAGATTTATTTCTAACAGTACGGACAACTTAGTTGATTTATTAAAGTATATGATGTTATTAAATTTATGTTGCATTTTATTCTACTTTCTCCTCACATCCATAGTTTAATCTAGAAATATGAATAACGAGAATCTCGAGTAATAGCTTCTATTAATTCTGAGCAATTCCTTCCCATTTGGTGTTAAATTTAGGTACGGTATGTGCTAGAAAATGACAAATGGTGTAATTTAATGTAGTGCCTACTGCATAACTTGCAAGTTAATGTCTTAGATCTTTTGTTTCCCAGTGTTCCAGTGTAGGGATTTTTATATCTGTTAGGACGATTTCTTATCTGACTTTTGTTACTACTGAAATGACATTCTCCAACTCCATACTCTTTGTTCCTGAGTGTCTTGCTTTTGCATTATGAGCTTTTATTTTGTTTTGTGGTATGTTTAATGTCTGTGACTATAATCACAGCATCTCAATTCATCTTTTAAGATGTAATTTAAGGTCTTGTTTAGACTTCTTGCCCTAGTTATGATGATTTTTACCTCACTTGGAATTTGGATGGTAATCTAATTCTGACTTGAATTTCCACCCCACAAGGCAATTTTCCTGTTAGCTTTAAGGTAAATAGAACAAGATCATTTTCTATTACTTCATAAATTTAATATGATTAGAATGAAAAAGTATTCATGCTGAATGCTACTGAAGTATACACTTTCATGGTGCTTTCCTATTTTTTTCAGTGAGTTCTCTTAATAATTGAGTAAATGAAATGATGAAATACTTCATAGCATATTATGAAGTAAACAAATACTAGCTGTCACTAAGACAGCAAGTTCCAACTGTCACTAACAAAGATATACTATCTATTTATTACAGGTTTATGATCCCATGAATTGTGTTTTGCAAAGTAGTTTGAGAAGGTGAATTACTCTCGTGTTTGTCTGGTTATTAAGGATAATGACTTAATTAGTGTATTTGACTAATCAGCTAGAGTGCTGTAGAGAGTACATACAACTCTTCTGGTTTTTCTATGATGTCCATGTGGATACTCAAATTGTTACTGGTACACTGTGCATGTGTATAACATTCTTCCATCTTCTTCATTCTTTTTCTCTCAATTTGAAAACTGGTTGTCCATGGAAAATTTAAATGGAAAAATCTAAGAATGGAAGGATGATGCATGCTGGCTGAAAAATTGCTAATTAGTTGCACTTGAGACTCACCAAGTAATTATGCAATTTGCTCAATATGGAAAGCTTTGGTACCATTATATGCTCCAGTTATGGCCCTATTGTCAAGTATTTACGTTAAATCAGAGGTTATAGGTGCATATCTGGTTGATGCATTGTTGAAATAAGTATTTAGAGAATAATTGTGTTGTGGGAGAGAGAGATATAGTGAATGAAATTTTTTTTTCAAATCCTTTTCTGAGTAACAATAATGTTCAGACAGAATAATATACTGAAGTGAGTTTAACTGTACTGTTTAGGAATACCTGATTTTTCATAAACACTGTTCTCCCCAATATTTATGGAAAAAAAAATTGCATAAACAATCCACACTTCACTTTAAGTAGTAAACTATACTGCTTTTCAAGACAGGTACTTCTGTGATTACTGACAAATCATTTAAAATAATTTTTAAAAAGCAGTTCACTCTGTAATCCTAGGAGAATGGGAGGTTCTGTCAGTATATAGCTGAAATATGAATCAACTACTATGCATTTCTGTTGGTTTGTATTTCAATCTTTATTGCTCATCAAAAGCCAAGTGATGCAGTTTATTGCTACAGAAAATCTCTACCCACACTTCTGAGGAGAAAATAAATCAGCTTTGGAGGATTCTTAAAATTTGCTGTTGATGAGTTTTACATGCTCATTAACTGTGACACTAAGATCAGCAGCTTAAAGGAATTTTAAAGGGAATGGAAACATCTAAAGAGAAAGTTGGCAGAAATAGTAGTTAAGCCCCCTATAAAGACTGCAAATCTGTGGTGTCTTTTTAACTCATTTATGAGATTGAATACGTTGTGTGGCAGTGAGAGCAGCATGTAGCTGGCAGCTTTCTAGATAATAACTATTGTGGGTCGGGCTTACTAGCAGTGTCATGACAAGTCCTAAGATGTCTGTCACTCATCTTTTTTTTACCTCTAATTTTAAAGAGGAGAAGCCTAAGTAATACAGACCTGTGGAGTTACAATAGCTGAGTGTCTACTGGGAACTAGAAATTGAGCCCTGCCATCTCTTTCTGAATAGAGGGCTATCTGCAAATGTCTAGTTTTACTCTCATAGCATCTTTGATTTGATAATAGGCCTTTATTATCAGTTTCATGAAGTATTATCAGGGATGTCTGTCCTGATAAGAGAGAGGGTTGGGATCTCTCCACTTCAATAAGTGTAGTGACTTTCTTTTCTGGTTCATTGGTATGGGTGGTTGGGGGCTTTTTCCCTGATTATATTCCTAAAGAAAGCTTTCACAAACTTTGCTAGCCAACATCAACAGTATTTTTTTTTCAGAGAAATTGTAAACCACGTAATCAAAATTATTCTGAGCAGTTTTTGTTAACATTACTATTAAAATTAAAAGTGGACATGGCAAGTGCATTATGCGTTTTGTCTGCCTCCAAGAATGAATGTGCTGACACAGTTTTGTAGTGCAGACTAGTTTTTAATGAGTTTTGAAATTTTTGAATTTCAGTGAATTTCTGAAAGCCCAAATGCTGGGTGATTCTATTGATTAGTAAGGCTGTTCCTAAGAGCTCCACTTCCGAGAAGAGGAGCATTACCCAATGGGTTTCAGTGAGTACATACTGTTGCAGTACAATGTGATTTTCATGGAACATAATGCTTTAACATCTGGTATATGTTAGTATGTTTCCCATTTATGTAACTGATTCTAAAATAACTTCTACACTTTTTTTCATAGCTCAAGTTTCACATCGCAGCTGGAGTCATGCTCTGTATTTAACACAGCTATTGGAAAAGTGTTCTCAAAACATGTCATGGCATTCAGTATTGTTTGAACTTTGTTTGAACGAAGTATGGGCTCTACTTTGTAGCTTACAGACAAATCCTCCATACATCTCTTTCCAGGATTATGAGTGTAACAGTCAACAATTCTTATTATCGTTGTTTTCTTTTTTCTTCTACTTCTGTGTTATCTCTGAATATTTCCCTGAATTCACCTTTATGATTGGTTTTCTCCTCTGTTGGATCACGTTTGACAGCTGAGTTGTTGCAATGTTGAAGAATGTTCATATCAGTGCTGAGCACTTAAAAATCTTTCTAAAACTCTGATACAAATGCAACAGAGTTGGAATTCACATTTAACTTCTGTTTTAAGACCACTGTATGGAAGCGGACCTTATACAAGCCTATTTGTTGTAGACTCGGCTCTGCACTGTGCTTAGATCCATCACCAGAGGCTATTTAAAACCTTTTTTTATACAGGCATTTGTGCACAGCAACCTGTGACCTAACGTGTAGCCACCCTGTTTTCTAATGGAGAAGCAGGTGGTGACTCAGAGCTTCCTTATGACTTATTCATAAATCCCAGTGTTCACTTGTGCCAGCATATTAAATGTATTACCAAAGAGGGCTCTTTCCTATTTTGAAGCAGGCAGATGTTATTGACCTCATTTGGGCTGTTGGCTTATCTAGTGCATACAAGCAAATGAATCTATCTTTCATGCAGACTTAGCTGCAGTCTGGTGATGGGAAAATCAAGTCACTTAAAGGTAAATAGCAAAGATCTGTATGGCTGTGCATAGCATACAGAAAATAAAACTGGATAAATTGAAGAAACTACTAATGTATACAGACACATAATCATCACTTTGAGTCCTTAAAATCAACATGTCTTTTCTTCCCCCCATTCTATTTTGACTACTTAGTGGCATAAATCTGCTTCTGTAGATCGATACTTTGTGTTAAATATCTTCATTTGCAATTTAACAGCACATTTAATAAGAGACAGGCTATTGGTCTAGTTTTCTCCAGTTTTCTTGATTACTGTCTAAGCCTAAATGCCTCTTTTTCCTTTTGGCACATGCAAAGTTTATTCTGCACTTGTAGGGCTCTCTGTAATGAGAAGAGTGATCGGAACTACATCTTAGTAGTAGTCTTAGTAGTGCTGAGAGCATTCCAAGGTAATGAAGCTCGGCTTTGCCCTGCCTGTAAGACCCAATCCCATGTGCCTGCAAACCCATGCCAGAGTTGACATGCACAGGGCATTGCTAGGGATGGATTGAAGGATGGTTGGCTGTGTATGTGCAGGGTGAGCTGGCAGAAGAGTGTGTGGAGAGATTTTGATGTTCTGTAGATAGTCTGGACAGGAAAGCTCACTGTATGCAAGTAGCTGTCAAACTTAAGATGCTGCTCATTTTATAGTCAAAGAATGAGTCTGCTGTAATTGCAAGGAGTGTTTGTTCCCATTCCCACTGATTCCAGATAGCTTTTTCCTGATGTGTATGTGGCATATAATACCAGCTAGTGTCCTGAGCATGCTTCCTGTGGCTGTGAGGGGAATGGAGGCCAAGGGCTATGTCTATGTGAAGCAGCGTGGTGCAGCAGGGGCTGCTGAGCAGGGCGTTTGGTGCACAGAACTCTGTATGTTTCCTGAGGGTTTTAGTTTGCAATAGTTCTAATCAGTTCCAGTGAGCTGAGTGTCTGTTTTAGTGGTTGAAGTGTGTTTTGTGGTTTAGCTTTGTCCAAAAGGAATGCTGTTTGTGTGCTCTCGGGTTGCTCTGGAGCAACCCTGTTTGTGGTGAGAGGAGGATAAGAGATTCATTTCAGAAATGTTTGAACAAGGAATCACATGAATTCAACTACTATGCCTGAACTTGGCTAGCAGGTTTCCACTCTTTCTCTGAACAAGCAGGCTTTCTATTTATAGAGTTGAGGTTTTTGTTTCCATATTTTGTTTTTAAAATAAGTGCAGTGAACTTTACTAAATACAATTCTGAAATGGGATTTTGTTATGTGATATTGGATACATGCTGCTGTATGTGATTTTTTTGATCATTTGCATATGATTTAAATAAAAATACAGTGTTTGCATCTCTTTTGTAACCACAAGTAGGTCTCACAGACTTAGATGCACACATCTGAGACAAGGCCTGGGTCTGTGTTTGGAGACGGTCAAACTTTTAGGTCTTGTCAAATTTTCAAGATAACATGGGGGATGTACTGAAGTTCGAGAAATAAAAGTAAATACTTCCATGAGACTCAATTTTCAACTCAAAGCTTTTTAAACCATCTTGTCAGTTCAAATTGCCTAAAAGTATCATATGTAAAATGATACACGTGCTGTATAATCCTAGTAAATGGATTTGCAGTCTAAGAATTTGTATGAATCGGAACACTTGGATCCTTAGGCTGATTCAAGAAAAAGCATTTTATAATGTAAAGAGATTATAAACTGGTATTCCCAGTGACTTTGTAAGCAAAGATTTAACTTATTTTCCAACTAAATGCAAAAGCTGACATTAGGCTGTCAGTTCCCAAAATCCAGGCAGAAGAAACCATATTTGTCTTGTATAAAGAGAGAATTTTAAAAACTTGGTGTTTAGAAAGCAGCTGTTCTATCAAGCTGCTTATCTGGGGGTAGGAAACAAGACAAAATGAAACTGAATGAGAGCATCTCCTTTGGTAGCCATGCTACTCCATGGGGTGCCCACGAGCGGCAGCTGGCTCCGTGCAGCTGTGTCTGTGATACAGGCTGGTGCTGGCTTCCTGCCTTGGAAGGGGAATAAGAGAAAATGGGATCTGTTCATTTTTGGTTAGATTGTGGAGAGAGAGAGAGAGCAAAATAACCACTATGTAAGGTGCATCCATATAATTGTTTCTTAGTTTATTGCAGTTTTAAATAAAACCTTATTTTGAGGATGACTCAGCAAGCCCTCAGGCTCTTTCCAGGCTGATGATAACACTTGAGCTTCCTTGCAGAAAAGCCACGGTAGAATGAGGTCGAGTTTTGCTCGAGCTGTAATATGTTCCAGTTTAATGACCCACTAACAGCACTGTGCATGGCGCTGTCCTCAGAGAGCTGAGGTCAGGAGTGACTGGAGCTCTGATTAATGATTGAAGAGCACCTGCTTGTGACTAATCAGACAAAAAAGTGCTCACAGTGACTCAGGTGCATGTACAGTAACCTATCCACAATAAAGATTTGATATAGTTTGTACAGGAGAACTTAGACTAAAAAGAAAATCAAAACCTTTTATCTGCTCTAGAACACCTCCCAGCACTTAATCTCTTCAGTTATTTGTAAGCATTGCAGAATAAATACTTATGCTGGATAAGATCTATCAAAAGAGTACCAGTAGCAAGAAACTTGTGTCAGAAATGGAGGTTCAGCTGTGGTATGAGGTGCTGAAGCTTTTTTGCTGAAACAACACTGAATCTGTAACTCCACTTCCACCTGTTCTGATTACCAAAGCAACAGTTGGGTAAGAACTTGGTTTGGAAACAGAGTCATATGGTGAAAGAAGACCATGCTATGCTATACTGAAAAAATATTGAACACGTTTAAGGTCAACTGAAAGTTTAAAGAATGTTGTGTTTTTTTTTCCCCTGTGCCTAGTTGCTGTTATTAAGCTATAAGGCTTTTAAGAATTCATCCTTGGAATTTTTTTCTTTAAAAGGGAAATTATTTTTAGATCTATAAACACTGAATCAGTTTTGTATTGATATTAGGAGATCAATAATGACTTTACAGTTTTGAGGTATTTGAGATGCTAGTGTGAACACCAAACTATATAGCCCCCACATCGAGAGGCAAATAGAACTATTACTTTTTCACTGTGAGGGTTTCTTGTGATCTGTTTTCTAAACCGATTTTGAAACTCTGGATGAATTTCAATGTCATGTTGGTAACACAGAACTTTCCTTTCAAAGAATGTTTGAGTTTTTTTCTGCTCAAGAGAGCATTAAGATGTTTATTTCCCTTGGGATTTAGAAAGATAATTGTTTTTGTTAGTAAGCAGATACTAAAACTTTTGCATATAGCTAAACTTCCTGAAAATCAAAATGGAGCAGTTAAAACAACACTAAAAAATTACTCGCATCTTTTTTAAAAAAATAAATTGTTGACACCCTACAAGTTTGGATTATAAGGGTGCTGTGTATGTCAGAGTGTGCCTTTGGGGAATGGAGTTCTGGGAAAGTTACTCAAGAAACATCCAGGAGAGCAGGTGAGGTCACAATAGGCAGTAAAGTTGTATTTAAAAAGACTGGTTTCATTTGTCACCCTTACTGGGCTGATAATCTTCCTTTAGCTAAATACTTTCCTTCTAGTTGTCTGTGCATTTCTTTCTGAATTTGCTGTATATTGCAGTTTGATTGAAGCTAATCAAATGAAGCAATTATTACTGTGCTCAATGCATCTTTCAAGTGCCTTTTAGTAGAAATTCCATCAATGCCAGGAAACTTGCTCAGTGCTTCACTGTCAGAAATGCCTTGTGCGAGGTGACCAAGGCAACTCAGATTTGTTTTGATGCAAGAAACAGCTGAATGACAGTTGAAGCAGTTAAATACTGACAGGCTTAGCTGATAACATGTTTGTAGGTGGATATATTAAATGATGAAAGTGACTCTTTTGAATAATTCTGGTTTTCATTCTGCAAAGTATGCAGCTGCTGAGAGCTAAGGAAACTTCTCCATCAGTGTGACCTATGGAGGGCTTTTGCTTCTGGTTCTTCTCTGGTGTAGGATTCATGAGATGGGAGAAGGGGGAGAGCTGACCCATCCCTCTCATTCTCTCAAACGTTCAACTGCACTGAAGCAATTCTCTGCTCTAGTGCATTCTGCTGCCTAAATCATCCCTTCTTCTTTAAGCCCTGGGGTCACTGCTTCTTTCTGACACTATTTCATAGTGATTGCTTGTCTTCCCATTCTTTTTCCTCTACTTGTTTTCAGCAGCCTAATTTACTGGCTTTAGACCCTGGCTTTGTTGATTCCCAGTGACTTTAGGGCACTGTGCTGCCTAGCAGAAATTCCTCTCTGTGGATAGGTATGTAAGTTTCTACTTACCCTATCTGGATTAAGAGTGGGCACTTGTTTGTAATCTGTTCTGACTTCCCTGAGATTCTCGAGAAAAAGCTCAGCAGCCGCTCTCATAGTGAAGTTACATCCTCAGCCTCAGAGAGGGCAGGGGGTGCAGCCCATTATCCTAGGAGTAGTCCAAGAATTGCTGCTCATGTGAAATAGTTTTATGCTTCCTGTCTCCTCTCACTAACAAGTGAAGACAGGCTGCCCATGTCCCTTTAATCCATGACAGCTTGGTGACTCCTTGGTTTCATGAGGACCTGAGGACTCCTGGTCCTGTAGGTGTGGGCTCTTGCCATTTGTACTCCTGGCAATACTTCTCTTACCTGTATCCTGCAGCTCATCTCTTAGGGTACGGCAAGTCTCTTTATGTCCTCTTTTCTTCATTCCTAGCTCCAGGGATGTCTCTTGGGGCAGAAGGCTTTGGAACTCCCAGAAGGAACTCTTACGGTTTTTCTTCATTGAATTTGCAGGTTCCTTTTCTTTGGTTTTGAAGGAACCAATTTTTTTTTTCTGTAGTCTTTCTGCTTAACAGGAGTTCTGAACCAATGCTTTCTGACTTGCTGATCCTGTGGTGAATAAACTGATAGTGTTACACTGAAGAACTTGAACTGCATTTCTTATCATTGCACTAATATATTTAAATCCTAAGCCCATATCAAACTCTGAGTAGAATGACATGCAGCATCTTTTCATTTTTTTCACTAGAACTACAGGAGTGCGTATTCCTCTGCAGGACAAAGCCTGTTCATCTTAGCGTGTTGCTTCATGTAAAACTTGAAAAATGTAGATGCTACCTTTCAGAAATCTTCAGTAGTTCTGAGGTGTATATTAGTAACATTCATTTTTGTGTTTCATTGAAGAAAAAAGAAGAAAAAAATGAAATAATGCAACTTGTCATTTAAATAGCATGACTAGTGTTTTTTTTTTGTTCTTTTGCATTTCTGTGCAGTAAAAGTAAAAACAGTCCCTTCTCCCAAGATCCAAACCTTCATACTCTGACTATATGCAACACAGACTAAGAGTGTTATTTCAGAAGGTTTTAAGACTTGCATAGTTTAGAAGTAGGCAGGATATTTCACAACACCAGCTTTGGAGCTCCTTTTAGCCAGATGTGTGATGAGAGTGGTTATGTCTGACTGACTATTTTTTGATGGACCTTCTGCCTAAAGAGGAAGGGAAACTCATGTTAGAATCCATACTTGCAATGAATTAGCTTCCCTAATGCTTACACTCATCTTTTATGAATAGGACTGTACTGTGTTGAGATGCTCTTCTCACAGAGCCTGCTTGAAGCTCTTAATGATTCAAGATTTGGGTATTATCCGTGTGGGATTTTGGGAACCTATCAGGAAGAATGTGACAAAAAAATGCAACAAAAGAGGAATAGCTTTAAAATGGAAGTGGGATTTAGGTGTGTGCTAATGCACAGGTGAGCTGCTCTGTGAGAAACAAAAGGAGTTGTGAAGTACTGAATCACGTTGTTCCTTGAAGAAAAAAATAAAATTTCGATGTTATATTGCACAGATGTTCTCACAGATCTTTATTGTGCTTTCTGTTACTGGTTTTGTATAACGTAGTTCTCACAGGGGTGTGAAAATTAAATATTTCTTGAGGAAAAGCTTGAATCCTGGCTCCACCATGGACTGTATTGTTTTCATTAGTAACTGTGAATTAGCTAAATGTGATAATTTTTTTAAACTTTTTTTAAACTGTTGAAAGGGTGGGTAATCATCTTCCAGAAGCGTGGTGTTGGCAGCTCAGTGGCTGGTGTCAGCAGAGCTGAGCTCTGCAGCCCTTCTGGGCGCTGTTTCCACACGGTGTCTGTGGTGTCTCACTTCATTTGACAGCGTGGCAAAGGCCTCACAGCTAACAAGCTTCATGCTTGTGGTTTTAAACTTCATTTCAGTATTTCATTACTTTTAGTGGTTTTATGTTTAAATACAGGACAAATTGCAGGCTAAAAATACTCACATCAGTCTATTGTGTGTTCCGTCCCTTCCTCTCTCCATAAATAAAACCCAAAACAAACAAACAAAAAAAGACACAAAAGAACACTCCCAAATCAAACCAAAGAAACCAAAAAGCTGCTAACACTGTGACACAGCAGCACTTCTGTTTGGATTCCATAAAATTGGTTGCTAGAATATTTGGGACTCTAAATATCTTCCCACTCTGGTGTCTCTTCCTCATCTGCTGGCACTGTCACCTATTTTACAACTTACTGCTGCATTCAGAGGTTGAGCAGAAAGTGAGCGAAGTGACACCTGCCACGGTGGTGTGTTCTGAGCTGATTAGTGATAGGGAAGGATTCAGCAGAACTCTCATGTCCCCAGATGGGTCTTTCTGTACCCCAGGGACATGAATGCTGCTATTCCAGCTCGTTACAGCAACCACAGGGTGCTTTGTATTTAAGGCACGTGTAGTGTCCTGATAATGGCCACAGCTATCAGAAGTCAGAAACATGTGATTATCTGCACCATCTAAAAGACAGCACTTTGAAGCCCACTGAGAAAGCAGCCATTTCAATTTATTAATCAATTAAGTTTGTAAAAGAAATTATCTCCTTATCTTAACAGCTGCACTGGCTGAGGTTCTGCTCAGGGCCTGGGAACCTCTTGTGAAGG